>NW_020884954.1:114004-145009 GCF_003945725.1 Corapipo altera | reverse complement strand
TGGTGATCGCGCGCGCCGGCCCCGTCCCGGCGCTCCATCGGCCCGACCCCCATCCCGACCCTCGTCCCGATCCATCGCCGCCCCGCTCCCCCCGACACAGCGCGGGGCCATGTCCCGCGGGCGCTGCCCGCACCTGCTCTGGGACGTGCAGAAGCGGAGCCTGGGGCTGGAGGAGCCCGGATTGCTGCGGAGGCACTACCTCGGTAAGGGCGGGCGGGACGGGGGGTGGGAGCCCTTCCCGGCGCCCCGCGAAAGTGAGGAGGGGGCCGGGAGCCCCTTCCCGGCGCCGCCGCTCCGCCCCTCGGCCGCGCTGTCCCGCAGCTCCCAAGTTTCCTTGGACACCCCCCAACATTCCGCTCGACCCATCCCATCCCATCCCATCCCATCCCACCCCGGCGGCGCTCCGGGACCTCCGTCCCCCGCCCCAACCCCCGGCGGTGCCCCAGGACCCGGCGGTCCCTCCCTCCGCTTCCCAGAGGAACTGTTGCACGCGGGGATCCAGCCGGGAACTTGGGCGGCGGCGGCTCGGGATAGCCCCGGGATCATCCTCGGAGGCCGGGCAGGGTCCGGGTTTGCCGGGAACAAAGCGCGTGAACGCCCGTGGGATAATGGCGCGGGCGATCCCGGGGTGTTCCCGGGGGTTCGGGAGCCGGGACGCGCCCGGTGCCGCCCGATCCAGCCGGGATTTGTGTCCCCGGCTCTCCAGCCCCGCGCTGCCCTGGCTCCCGCACCCCATCCAGGTTATTTCCACTTTGGAAGTTAAACCCAGCGCTACTTTCAGTTCGCGAGGCCGCGGGGACGCTCCTGTGGTGCAGAAGGAACTATCGGTGTGCTCTTTGTCATGGCGCAGGTTTCCTGCGAAACGTTACCGAAAACATTAAAAAAACCACTCCACAATATTTATTCCCGTGCCTTTGGAGGTGTGGCGATCCATGGTAGCGCCGCCGTGGGGTTTTTTTTGGGGAGTGGAGGGGGGGTAGCTCTCCAGGGAAAATGGGTTGTTCTTTTGTGCTCGAGTGGCAAAACAATTCCTGCCTTTGAGTCGAAACCTCCGAGTGCTCGAGATGGAGCTGATTTACAGCGCTGTAAAACGTGTGTCTCCTTGTGCCTCCCAGGCGTTTCTGACCGTGGACGGTGTTGGTTTTCCTCTTGTTTGGTGGTGGAATTTAAGGTGGGATATCACATTACCGAGCCTAACTCGGTAGTTTTCTGCCCGTGGTCCCTGAGCACTCAGTAATCCACCGAAGGAAATCAAGGTCATTGCTGGTTGGTTTTCACACCAGCGAGGGGGGTGTGTGTGTGGAGGGGGGTGTGTGTGTGTGTCTGTAGCACCCACATGCGCAGAAGTCCCTTGGAAAGGAATTTTGAAGTCCTACAATTAAAAAAACCCCTAATGGTCTAGCTGCTTTTGACTTTCCTTATGTCTCAACAGCTGCTTTTGGCCAAGTCTTAGCTGAGGGTTGTCCTAACTTTCAGTGATCAATCCTTCTGACTGAATTTAGGGGGTTTGGGGTTTTGTTTAGTTTTATTTTGAATTTTTTTTCTGCTCCGGTCAGAGCAGAAAAGCTCAGTGTTAAAATTAGGACCGTAGTGTGCAGATTCTGAAGGAGTGCTGTAAGACCTTTTGGGTCTTTTTCCTTTTGCTATTGCATGATTGTGTCTCTGACAGCTGAAGTATTAAGATTTGATCAGTTGAAATCATCCTCCTGGATTTACTAAGATCTCTTTTCTGGATGCTGCTCCAATAAAATGTACATAACTTTAGCTAAGCACAAAATTCCTCTGGCGGCTTAAGGTTAAGGTCTCACGTTTACTGTTTTTCATTTAACCTGAACAACTTCAGTAGCTTTATTGCCTTGAGAAAATAGGACCTGGGAGAGGCTTCCCACTGAATTATGTTGAGATCCACGTTGGTGGTGGCAGGACATGCTCAGTCCTTACTGACTCCTGCTTTTAAAGAAGGGCTTGGTACGTGGTGTGCTTGTCTTGTGGAGCCACTGCACTTTTGCTCAAAATGGAATTTATGGCCTTAATAAACCAGGTGTAGTTGCTTGTGTGCAGACTTACAAGACAACAGGCCCATTGTTGTGCCCTTTTTGTCTGTAGTTTAGTGTATATGTGGGTCTTTTCCCTTTCAGACTTGGGCAGTTCCATGCAGGAGCTTTGTTGTTTGGATGGGTAGCCCTGGTTATTGGTCGTTGCTGACCTGGTCTGAATGGGAAGGAAGATTTCTTCCTATTCCTAATTTTTTCAGTAGCGTTTCAGCAGTGTGGCTGACAGAACAAGTGCAAGTCAAGCCTTTCATTTTGACTTAGAAATAGTATTGGGAGACTTGAGACACTGCCCACGTGCATTTTTTTGCTTTTTGTTTGTTTGGATGGATTTTTTTTTTTTTGTAGATTTGTCAAAGCCATTATGGATGTCAGTACAAAATTAAGAAGTTTATGTATATCTTCATTATCTGCTGCTGTTTTTCAGCCACCAAATCAAATGAAAACCCTTATAGCAAGTCCATAACTACCAATGCAGTTCACAATGTGTTGGAGGGCAGAGGTGTCTGTGTGGACGGTGATGGCACAGTGAAACATTCATTGGGATAAAATCGTAGTTTTATGCAAAGCACCAGAAGTATTGAAAGTGACTCTGTATTGAAGGAAGACATCTGAGCACTAATTGCTGTTTCCTATTTACTCCCTGTTTTAGTTTCATGTGAACTGGCAATCAAGTGACACTATTTATAGCCCCTTTCAGCTTTTGCAAACAGCTGCTCCAGGAAGGATGTGTGCAGCCTATTGTACCTTTCCGTGCGGGTAATTCACCCGCGGAATTTATGTCCTTGCAAAACTCCGTCTGTTTTTTGCAAGATCCCTAACTAATTGCTCGGAATCCTAGTCAGTTCTGGACAGAGTTCCACAGAAACACCTCGTGAAGGTGGGGCAGTTACAAGCATGCCTGGGATGTGTCCTTCAGAGGTCGTCCCTCGGTGAGAATTCCCGCTGTGGTGAGAGAGGGAGAATGGGGGTCTTAGCAATGTATCTGTTAGCTACGTTTTCTTCAGCATTTGTAGGCTAATTAGTCTCAGTTTCAGACAGTGCTTGTGTCTGTATCTGAAGTCTCCAGAGAAAGCCAATCCTCAGGGAGGGCTGTCAGTAACTCTTCTTTTCTTGGATTCGGTTTGGGCGTCCTCTTAGCCCAGTGCTCGTGGGAGGAGTTCTGCTGCTGGGTCACTGATGGAAACTGGGTATCGGAGGACTCGCAGTTGTTAAAAACATCATGTTGCTTTTACACTGCAAAACATTGATAGTAAACTGTAGCACCTAAATTAGTGAAGCACTTAAGTTCGGCTTTGAAACCGGCAAGTGTAATTATCAGCAGCGATACTTTCAGAAGACTCTCAGAACCTTTGTTGCAATTTTGCATCGTTCTTTCAGTGACTCATGGACTTGTAGGTTCTCATAACAGGGGCAAGGTTCAGTGCCAGCACAGTAAAAGACTTCTACGTGGATTAAATACAGCATATAGTGATTTGACTGGAGAAATGGTAGCATGGGTTTCTTGCAAGAAAGAAGGGAGCCATAATTTCCCTGAAGTATTTAATGTGATGGTATTATTTATTTGTATTTATTTGCTTTCTTGTGAAGGGTCATGCTGGTGAGAGTGGCTCTGTTTAGCCAGTAGGAACAATGAAGACTTTTCCTTTTCTTTTCCTTTTTTTGTTAGTTTGTTTTGGGGTTTTTGTTTGTTTGTTTTGTTATTTTTCTTATCTGACATAGCAGGTTATCCAGAGAAAATCTGCCAGGCTAAAATAGTCTGTAGAGAGGAACTGATGCTGGTTTTTAGCTTGCACTTGGAAGTTGTGGTCCTTGATAGAATGGAAGCAAATATCAAAATAATCGGTTCTTCCCAATCTGTGTTATCCTTGTTCACATACTATATTCTGAAATCTTCTTTTCTTGTGATGTGAAATTTTTAAGCTTACCAGATATCTTAGAGATAGAGCTGTGATGTCTGAGCTTCCACTCCCTCCTCTTTAAAGATTGTTTCATATCTTACTAAGTTTTTATCATCCTGTTTTTTAAGATTGGGGAAACGTTTGAAATGTACAAATTCACTGAAAGAAAACCAGTAGTGAGGTTCATCGTGGTCAAATTTTGTAAAGTTTCAACAGTTCTTACTAAAAAGACAGCTGTGAATATATTATGTAGGTAGGGAGAATTTACTGGGAACTACTTAGGTTTCAGGAGTTCCCCCTCTTTACAGAGATGAACCATAGTGAAAGCAAAACTAATTAGAGTTTTGAAATAAGTTGATTGCCCTGCTCATAGGCAGGGTTGAAAAACAGGAAAAACAGGCAAGAGCAGCTGTTTACATGCATGGACAACTGATTAGTTTTGATGTTGACTGTGTCACATTCATTAACATATTAGTTTATAAAACCAGTAGTGGTTTGTGGAATGTAGATAGAATTTGGTTCTTCCTAAAATGTATTGCCCTGGGTGCGAGGGTGAAGTCAGTTCCTTAAAGTACTGTAAACTTTCATTCTCTCCTTTGCTTTTCTTGAACAAACAAGCAAACACAAAGCCCAGCAGAATGGAAACTAGAACACCAGGGAGAACAACCAGAAAGAGAGGTGCTGTTTTGCCCAGTTTTTGCTCCAACTATATTTGAACATGTGGTGTCTTGGTCTTTGAAAATAACCCAGAGTAAGAAGGGTTAGACAGCTTTGCTATGATCAGCTTTGTAGCTGGCGCTCTTGCAGACTTGGCAATGGTCACAGTGTATTTAATCAACCTTTCTTCTTTAATTCTTTGCATAATACCTTTGATGTTTAGTTATTTTCAGGTGGACTGTTACATTTCGTATCCTAAACCTCCTGTATTAATTTTCTCTTCCAACGTGAGTTAAAAACACTCATCTGTCACAGCTAAGCTCCAGAACTGCTAGAGGGGGTTTATGTTATTTTTTTCTTCTACAAGTCTATCAAATTAACTTCTGCTTGAAGAAGGACCATTATAAATTAGCCTGATTGCCTGATTATGGGGACACAAATCTGCTGTTTCAATGTAAACAGTGTAACTTCGTGATGTGCATCATTTTCCACTGCACTTCAGTGTGTGCCCAGAGACCAGTTCTGCAGTGATATATTCTGTCACACACCAAATGGGAAACTGGGCTAACTGAAGATTTGGGAAAGATATAGCTCAGCTATATCTTCTTCAGATTTTTTTCATCAGAAATGTTTTCTGAATAATAGAAAAAGGCAGAGTCAGAATCGAAATTCAGGGTGTAATAAATGAGTTAGAGGAGAATACATCTGTGAAACATCTTTAACATGCTCGATCTAATTTTGGAAGGAGGCAGGAAACATGAGGAAAGCAGGAAATTTGGTACAGTCATTGGATTTTCGCTGGTTGTGTAGAAAAGTTTAAGACATATAAGAGCGTTGCAGAAAAGAGATGTTACTTCTTAATTGAAATAAACACAAGAGAGTAACAGTGATCGAGTATGGCCTTAAACTGGATATGTTTGGAGTTTCTTCCCTCCGCTGTTAATAAAAGCAAGACTCAGTGACTACAGTCCTTAAAAAATTACAGATGAGCAATTCCAAGAACAATGTGTCATCGGGACCTGTTGATAACAAATTGAATTTGGAGGAGTTTAATAAAGAGACTGTGTCTGAAACGAATTCCCTGATAGTATCTCATTTAAATTGGTACTGAGGAACAGAAAGGCACGATGTGTACATCTCAAACAGCTTTTGGGAAAAGATGTTAGGGCTGATCCCAGCATACAAGATTAATGATTTTTTTTTCCCCTCTACTTCAAAGTAAATCACCTCAGATAATAAATACACCCAGGTTAAATGCTTTAATATCAGTAAAGGAAAATAAAAGCATAGCACAGGAGAATCATCTGGACAAGGCAACAAATCCATGCTGGGTGGTTATAATTTGGTACATAGCAGAAAACCAGAAAGAGATGTGAGCTGGGAGGGAGGATTAAGGTTGGATGAGTATTCCTGGTGCCTGAGTGTTGAATACTTAGTTTTAATTTCAGTCTAATCAGCCTTCTGTTATCTTTAGGATTATTTCCCTTGTAGACTAACCGAGCTATGGAGGTGGAGGTGCAGGAGCCAGTTGGACCTGCAAGTGAATTTGGACCTCTAAGTAAATTTGATAGTTTGTTTTGCTGTTATCTCGGAAATTTTTGCTTGTAGTTAATATCATTGAGCTTTTTTTGGTTACGTCTTTCCTGTGTGTTTTGTGGTTTAATTGCTATGGTTTGTGCTACTACTTTTGTCTCCTGAGCGTTGTCCAATTTTGCTACTTCTGTGACAACATGTTGATGATGATTTTTAGGTATTTTCTTTTCTAAAAAAAAATACATGCAGGATCTGGGATTACTCGGTGCCTTCTGTCACTCTGTCCTGAATAAAGAGAATAAATTCCAGTGTTTGTTTTTAGGATGCTGGGGATTGATAGGAGTACAGTTTCTGGTTTTTATGTACTAACATCAATTTGTAAAAAACTGTAGACCCTTGCAGATCACATTTTTGTGTTCTTCAGTGGCATTAGTTTGCAGAAACTTGGGTTTGGGGTTTTGTTTTTTCCTTTTTTTTTTTTTAATACTACTGTGTATATCAGATATTGTTATCAATTAACTTATTGAGTTTTGATGTTTTAATTTACTAAATCACCAAAATTTTTGCTGCTGTTGTATTTTGCCATATGACAACAGCATTAATGGAAGGTGGATTTCTGGCTTTGCATTCGGCTGGAAGGAAATGATCAAAAATTGGTACAGCTGTTTGAGATTGCTATTTTCCGTCCCTCAAAAATTCAAGAGGCATTTCATGTTTTTGCAGTTTTGCTTGAAATGGGCTGAAGTACGCAGATGTACTTTTGCTTTTTGATTTTAAGGGATTAACCTTACGTGTAATGTCTGTGCACTGAACATTAATCATGTGTGTTAGTGGCTGCCAAGAAGTGTGAGTGTGTTGTAGGCTTTGCATGTATAATTATTATATTTGAATTAGTCTCAGGATGCAAATGTATTTGCTTTATACTCTTTGGAGCCTCAGTGTTCTCATGCAAACAGCTGGAAACTGCAGAGGTTTGTGTCAAACATATTTTCATTTTTGATTGCAATATTTCATTGAATTTACATTGTGTGCTATTAAAGAGAATCTTTGTACCAGGAATGTGCTTGCTTTGTAAATAACTGCCTGTGTCTTGATCCTGAGTGTTTCAGACAGCTCTGTAGTTAAGTTGTACCTTGATCTTCTAATAATGAGCTTTGGTTACATGAAAGCTGTCTCCTGCTGCAAAAACAAGTCGTGTACAACGTGTACTGGATTTGTATTTCAGGATGAGGCAGTGATGTGAGAGATCCTTTAGATCTCTTTCTTTTATTTATTTATTTCAATACCCCCTCCCACCCCGTATCCTTCTTCCAGTTGGATTACTTCCATTAACTGCATTAGGGTAGACCATTAAACAAATCTGTGTTCGGTCTCTTTTAAGTTGTTGCACTGCAATACTATGAGTTCTTGTGACTTTGCATGTGATTCCTGATCTTCTATCCTTGAATGTCCCCAGAATAGTCCGGTGGGATATAACTGATCATGTATCAAGAACCTGTTGACACTTGAGACTAGTCCTGTCCCAGCAGTGAGGAAAAAGATCAATCCGGACACGAAGTGGGCCAGCCTTCAAACAAAGCTCGATTTTTCACACTTTAAGTGCAAGTCTTACTGTTTTCGTGTCTTTGGGGCTTAGTGAGTTGCTGATTCAGACATGTCCCAAATGCTTTAGCGTGCGTTGAATCGTTAAATATCGAATGCGAGTGTCGTGAGGCTGATCTGCGTCACATCAGTGAATTTTAATATCCCCCTTTTTCCCTCATTTTGTTCTTCAAGGATTTGCAGGCTTTCCTCTGGGAAAATTGAATGTGTCATTAATGCTGACTGCTCTCTGCTTAGTAGATATCAGGAGGCAGATGAGGATCCATCCTTCTCTTCCCTGTGAACTGAATGTGTTCAGAATCATTAGTGACATTTATTCAACACTTACTAAATTATGAACCTTCACTGATATAGAAATTAAAACCTTTATGTCTAAAACAAATACAGAAATTAAACCATTAAACCAAACCCACCTCTCTACTTAGGTTACATGGCTTTGTTGTTACTGTTATTGTGATGTGTTCCTGTTATTTACCTTTCCCTGGAAATGAGGAAAAATGTGGTTCCTTTTCAATTTCTTTCTATTTTAGAAACGCTGTTATGTCCTGAAAACTCTCTTCAGTGGAAAAGTAGTCCCTTGAGTTAAACAATAGGGTTATTTTGTCATCTAGGATGTTTAATGCAACAAGCAGTGTAATTTTTAAGAACAAGGGTTTTTTTTTTCCTTTTTGTTTTTAAATGCTCTGTGATAATTTAACCTATGTCACAGTGTTACCTTAATAGTCATCTACCAGCAAGACTCAGCTTTCTACTTGACCTTAACTTTTGACATCATCTATCTTCAAACTCTAATCCTGGGCAAATTCCAAGTGTTTACACTTGGAATCTTACGGGGTTATGACCTGTATCTGTTGTGGTACCTAAATCTCTATTTATAATTTCTCATGTTCCCCCAAACCCAGCAGTGTGCAGTGCCTGTAGTACTCAGGATTGAGTGGTATGTTTAATTAGGTAGGTGTGCAGAATGGTAAATGCTTTAAGTCAGTTCCCTGTGTCCTGGTTCTCGTTTTCACTGGGACACCCTTGTGGGAAAGGCAGGCCCTGTTTTGTTTTTTGCTGGAAGACATGTCTCTTTAGATACCTTGGTAAGCTTCTATATAATCACTTAATCTGTTTAAAAATCAGTATCCAGTGAGCTTAAACAACTTTAAATAGTAGGCTTTTGTTTATCCCAGAACCTTTGTCTGAAATTGGTGTGAGTGGTCCTGGTGGCTGACCGGGAGGATCAGCAGCCTCTCCTGGACACTCGGAGGTAATGGAAGCACTGGCAGCAGTCCTGGACACACACCTCTTCAGCCTGGACATGCCTGATAGGAATGTGCCCCTCTTAAAAGCAGATTCCAGTAATTTTTCCTTCTGCTATGATTTTCCACGGCCCAGGACTCATTTTGTGTGAGCGCCCGCAGGCGACAGATCGTGGTTCTGCTGTGAGCGGTTCAGACTTTTGTGCTGAGGCAGAGCAATCCCCCTGTTCCAGCTTCTTGGAATCATCTTCTCTTGGTGGAAAGTGGAGCTCCTAATTAACCTAGGGTGTTACACAGATAAGTAGTGCTTGAGAACACGTACCTGATGGGTGTTTCCCAGTGTTGTAAGGATTGTCTGGGTTACTACATTGATATCATTTTTATAAGAAAATATTCCACATACATTGCTGTTCCATGTAACAGTTTCAGATGAAGACTTTTCAAAGTCAACAAAAAGAATTTCCAAAGGCATGTTGAAAACTACAGTAATGCTCCTTACTCTGACTTGCAACATTCTGCATAATATTCCTTTTTTGCCTTCAGTTAGTGGAAGGCTCCTTTGATTCTTTTGATGAGAAGAAAGCAGGGCTCGAGTGTGTTTTTCTTGATCTGGTGACTCTTTGGTTTTGTGTCAGCATCTGTTTCGGAATTTCGAGGTGTTTCCTTGGGAGACATATTTTAGTGCTGGTGGAGAAAACAGAAAAAACCTTTTGCATGTGCCTTTTATCTCAGTGAGCAGTTTGTATATGATCACTGGACTACTTTAAGGGATCCATTAAATATCAAAATTGCTGAAAACTGGCATTTTTTTCCCCTTTTGCAAAACCACACCTGTTTTACCTTCTGCTCAGCTGCAATCTGTGGCAGGAACAATACAGAAGAATTTACTATGGGCAGTGTGAGGGGGCAGGAGAGCTGTCAGAATGTAGTGTACTTGTGAATGAAATCCACTTAGCACTAGTCAGCACAGCACACTCACCTGACAACTAGTGCTCAGAATAAACAGATAAAATGCCTCCTCTGAGAGAGGGAGTTCTACTTTATGCCATATTTTTGTCACTGAGAACAAATTAAACAATTGATATTAATACAGTTGGATTTTAAGTGCTGAGTATCTTTCGGGCATGATTAAACATGGTAAATATCAAATAGAAATTAAAGACATTGGTTTAAAGCTCAAATGCTTGTAGCTTGTAGCATGTAGTTTGGGAGCCCAATGGGAACTTATATTCAAGAGTGGACACTCTTGGTATCTGAAATGTGTTTGCAACTTAATTACAGCCTTTGCCACAAATGCAAACAAATCTTGTCTGATGTTACAGCAGAAGCAAACCTAAGCAGGAGTATTTTTCAAAATGCTTATTAATTACCCTAAAATGTATAAAACATTGCTGAGCTGCCTTTTTTTTTTTTTTGGTGGGTTTTATTTGAGGTCAAATTTTGTATCAATATACTCACCATGAGATATTACAGGCTTGCTGGATTGTAATTGAGGGCATAGCATCCTGTCTTCTGTAGTTTCTGTCTTAGTGTTGAGAGCTGAAGGTTTTGTGTTTCTTAACACATAAAGCTCATTCCTTAAGCCTGTCTTAGGATTCGAGTTACCAGCTTGATTAACACCAAGTTGTTTGATGCTGGGTGTTTAGTAGCAAAGCTCTTACGTATTAAAATGGTAAGTCTCTTCTGAGACACTAAAATATCTTGTGTTTTCTCTATAGTGTTCAAACTTTCAGACTGTGTGATGCATCATTAAGAGCAGAGAAAAAATCAGGTTAACCTGTTTTGAACTCAAACCATAGCAAAGTAGTTGTTCATAGTCACTTGAAAGGTATTCTTTTAAACATTGGCAGAACCAGGATTATAATTTTTTGGCATTTATACAGTAGTACAGAACAATAAAGAAATATAACTCAGGGCCTTGTTCAAAGGACTGGAGGTCACACCAATGGATTTGGTTTCTGTCAGCACTGCTGGTTCACTCTTTCCTTTGATAAATTGCTTCAGTTTCCCGTGTCACAGCTTGAGTGACTATAAAATGGGGCCACTGTCAGCCCGTATAGCTAAAAATTATTTTCAAGATTTTAATTCATCTTCGAGAATTTTAACTTACCTCGATGAAAGTTAATTCAGTGCATACTGTGTACAGTCCTGCTTACTGTGTGGTAGATGGAGAATTCTGGTTGCTGAAAAACCAGCCTGTTAAGGTGTGGATCAGAAGTTATATTGGATAACGATGCAGAGTTTGACATATGTGGAGTTTGAGCAAAATAAGCTGTATACAGAAGAACTGGACTTGCCGTCTTTTTGTGGAGTTACTTCAGAAACCCGTAAACTCTACCCTGAAAAATCAGGAGTGGTTTTGAAATGCACTTAGAGTGCAAGATAACATGTGCTCTGCATTGGGAACAGATGCTGGCTCCATTTCAGTTTTAAACTAGGGCATTCCAAATGTCACAGCAAGCCAGCGCTGAGGGACTTGGCCTTGGAAAGAGCCAGCTTGATATAAATGAGTGTTCATTTGATAAATGGGATCTATTACTGAATAAGGGTTGTCTTTTAGCGTCTCATGCCACGGCGGTGCTGCTTCGGATCAAAGTGTAGTTGTATTTCTGTAGAGCACAAATGTACTTTAAAGCTAAACCTTCGTGGTGAAATGATCTTCAGTGGGAAATTCTGGAGCACAGTTTTAAATATGAGAAGGTTTTACGTGCTCAAAGCATTTAACTTCTCTGCTGTCATCAGTTCTGAAGCAGCTTTGACTCAAAGTTGCTTACAAAAGAAAGGCATGTGTACCTCTGCCAAAACAGCCACGTAGAAAGCACCTGATCAGTGATTCCTGAGCTGAGGATTGTGACCTAAATGGTGCCATAAGGATGGTGAGCCGGGAATACGAGGGACATTGGGGTATTTTGGTGTTGCTCCCTGAAGCGAGATTAGAGCTGCGAATGCTTCCAAACACCCAAGTTAGGTAATTCTCCAGATGGGAGCAGCAAGGCAGCCTTTGGTTTGACCTTGTGTGTGCAGTTTTTATTTCTTTGTAGAAATAAAGTTCCAAGGAAGCAGCTGCAGTTTCCCTTTTGCCCGCTTTAAATTCATATTATGAATGACTCAAGGTGGTGCTTCTTTCACAAATAGAACATGGCCTTGGAAATGCTCCTCTAGTCTCTAGATCAATATATACTAAAAAAAAATTACTGATCACTGTATTGAGGGTTTCACTGTACCTTGAGGCTTCAGCAGTGCATAATGTTTGGTGAAAATGGGTAGATGGATAAAACCTGAAAGTATTATTGATCGTTCTGCTGAGAGTGGTGCTGGACCTTGAGGCTTCAGCTGGTGCACAATGTCTCGTAAAAATGGGTGGGTGGAGCATTAGCTTGATAGCTTTCCAAATTTCAGCTTTGTAAACACTTCACAGGGGGCTCATCACTGCCATTTGAAATTTAAGAGGGCTTTTGTTTGTTTGTTTTATCAGATTCTCATCCATAGCTTTACCTGAGCAGCTTCAGAGCAAACCCCATGTGTGCTCCACTGTCCAGTGAGATAATCTTGGTGATGACACCTTGATCTCTTGATCCCTGTCTTAGACAGGCCCTGTTTGAATATAGGAAATGATATATTGAAACACCCTCACAGAAATAAATGATTCTGTTTCTAGTGGCAGTTCTTAGTTAAGGGGACAAAGAAATAGTTTCTGGCTCTCAACAAGAGCCTGCACACAGTATTGGGTGGTGAAAATCCAAAACATGACACAGGTCTTGATGCTGATTTTGAAAGAAAAAAGTACTCTCTGGGGTTCTGTCAAAGACTGGGATCTCCTCCATCATTGTAGCTGAAGGGGAGCCAGGAGGGCTCAGGGATTAATGGGAATGAGAATTAAGGATTGAGAAGATTCTTGTCACCTGTGAGAGCAGAGTCCTTGGCAGTCCATTGACTGTTAGAACATCCAGCAATAACAGTTGTGATGCACCTGAAGAATAAAACAAAACAACCCAGAAAGGATTGGGTTTTTATTTTTTTTTCTTTTTACTGCAATAAAAATGGGTCAGTGACAAAAATAATCAAGTAAAAAGTACTCTAGTACTTATTGCTGGGCTTTGTTAGCAAACCAGTGAACCTGTGGAAGTTATTGCTGAAGTACAAGGAACACAGATTCACTGCTTTAACTCAGCTTTTAACAACAGAGGCAATATTTTCTTCAGGTCAGTTTAATAGAGTAGTTCAGTTGTTTTTTTTTTTCAGAAAAAAACCCACCGCTTAGAATCCGGTGGTTCTAGTTTTAAGTGATAAGACAAATTAGAAACAATCCATTCCGTTGTCTTATGGTGTTTAGTACTTAATCAAATAGGTTTTTGGAGGCAAAACGTTTTAACTGCTTTCTCCCTTGCTCCCTCTTTACTTTAGGGAATAAGGAAACTATAAGTGTTGTAGTTTTGCTTGTATTTAATTCCTTCCTCGAATGAGTTTTTAGATAGATAGTGATCAAATGATAAAAAACTAATCACATATGTAACAAATAACATATGCTAGCATGTGCAATTCCAACACATGTTTTTAGTGTTTTTAAAATGGGCAAGTGTTAAACATGTGAGACACCTTATGTCTGCACCTCAAGTTAAACATTTACTGAAACTTGTAGAGGTACAGTGGTCTTATTGAGACCAAAAAATCCTAATCTAACAACAAGAGCAAGTCAGTTCGTGTATAATTTTGTCAACAGACTTCTCTAAGGAAATAAAAATTGCAATTGAAGATGGGATTGGAACCCAGCTACTGCTTCTTACTTGCTGGTTTAAGTGGTTTGGATTAAGACTAGAGCACACAGTAAGGAGAGAAAAGTCTGTTGCTCTGCTTGTTTTTAAAAATTAATTAGTGACCCTTCAGTGTGTGTGTCCAGAGCATTCTGAGCAAGCACACCTCACATCCAGATCTGTTATATGCAGTGCCCAAGAATCACCCACTGCTGTCAAACTTTTTTGTTTTGCAACTGGAAGTGTGATGGGACTGGCAAACACTGGATTTTTGTGTTGGCCCGTGGAGTATACCTTTCTTAATGAAGTTATGCTTCTGGGGGTCATGTCTTACTGTATTTTGCATTACAGTAGCAGCCCAGCAGCGAATTGTTGGGTTTCTGTCATACAGAGTGAGGATACAAGGGTGCAGCAGGTGATATTTCCCACCTCTGTATTCACATTTATTTACAAACAAGTGAAATCAAATTAGCCCGAAAACAGAAATCTTCATTGAAAATACAGAAATCATTCTGTGATTTGTAAAAATAATAGGATTTAACTGAAAGGTGCAAAACCCCAACCATTAAGAACCTACAGTCAAATTTGTTCCTGCAGGAGAAAAAAAAATGGATAAAGAAAGAAATAGTGAACTAGAATCACAGAATGGTTTGGATTGGAAGGGACTTTGAAGATAATCTAATTCCAATCTCCCTGCCATGAGCAGGGACACCTTCCACTAGCCCAAGTTGCTCCAAGCCCCATCCAACCTGGCCTGGAACATTTCCAGGGATGGGGCAGCCACAGCTTCTCTGGGCAACCTGGGCCTGGGCAGCCAAGAATTTCTTCCTAATATCTAATCAAAACCTGTTCTCTTTCAGTTTAAAACCAGTCCCCCTTGTCCTGTCACTACGTGCCCTTGTAGTTCTTTTCCTGATTCTGTTGTTTCTTCGAAGGAAGGTGAATTTTGAGTGAATTCCATAGTTTCATATTTGAAAACAATGCAGCCCAGCATAGATCTATAATCTGATATTCTTACCTGGAATTTTCTTCTGAGAGTTGTACAAACAGAGGGAAAAAAAGCTGATGATCCTTGAGCTTAAATGCTTTTAGGATTGAAGTAAAAATATCAGGTTCATCACTATTTGTCTTTTCTGAAAGTGCTTTCAAGGGAGTATTAGGTTCATTGTAACCTGCTTTCATAGAATGGGGGCACTCTGAATTAAATGAAAGCTGTGTGCTTAAACATCTAGTTCAGGAAAAGACCACATTTTTGTCAATATACTTTATTTTTCCCTCTTCATGTCTTTTGTACAGTGGTGCTTTTAAGTGCAGTTGGTAAATCAGTTTGTATATGGGGAATAAGGACATAAATTTCTGGGGGCCTTGCCTTATTAAATACTCATTTATAGATTCCTTGTTTCCCCTTCATTTCTTCCTCTCACATCACCTTTCCAAAAGTTTCCACTGTATTTTATCCCTTAAATATATGGGAATGTTACTGGTCTGAAATAATACTTTTCCAAATGCAACATTAATAACAAAATTGAAGCTGGATTTTCTCTAGTTGAAGAGGAGATGAAGATTTGTAGGCAATGTTTGGAAGATCACCTTTCAGTTCTTCACTGAAATAACAATACCATATGAATTGTTTCAAGATTTACATTTATATTCTAGTTCTTTATTTTTAGGTTTTTAGCTGTGAGTGCTCATTAGCAGGGTCTTAACTACTTCTTCAGTGTTACTGTTTTTAAAAAGTAATTAATTGGTGTTTTTCTTTACAGGGAGAAGAGAATTTATCCAAAGATTAAAACTTGAAGCAACCTTGAATGTGCATGATGGATGTGTAAGTCACCTGTCACTTTTTTCTTTGTTGAAAGACGTTAAATTTTGATTTTGTTGCCATGGTAATAGTTCCTTAACTTAAAAATGCAAATACTATGCATTAAAGCTGAGCAGGACAACTCTGTTTGCTGAGACCTACATCTGAATTCTCTAGGTATTTGTTTCTTAAACATCTGACACTTTATCTTTGAACCAAAGTATCTGATCCTTGTCTGTGTCTAGTGCTGAATGAATTAATATCCAGTGCCAGTAAAACACATTCGTGCCTTTTCAGTTAGGATTCATGTTAAAAAGTATTTTTAGCAGTTTCTTGCTATGTTTGATATATTTTGTATTAGTGTTTGGAGTGATTTATCCTCCAAGTCTAAAAAGCAAATGATCAAGTGCTACATGCTTAGTTAAAGAGATAATGAAAACAAAACCAGGCCTCCCCTGAAAGGCAATACCATAACTCAAAATATTGTTTATTTGAATACTTAATTATTGAAAGTGGTCCAAATATTTTAAATCATATCCTTTTAAATAAAAGGTTTCACTTAAACTAGGTAGAGGGCAAAGAGGTTGCCATGATACCTTCGATGAATAGAGCAGAAATTCATGACTCTCTAAGTCTTTGTTGTACAAGATATCTGAAAAGTGAAAGTACGCTATAAAAAAAAAAAAGAAGATTTAAGTGTAACTTTCATACTTTACCGTCTTTATTTCTAAAGCTGTTCAAATGTAAGGATTATTTTAGCTTGAGTTGCTTACACCTATAGTTTTAAATTAAGGGGTGTTATAATTGCTAACTGACACGGGAGTAGTTTTAAAGAAAAAGTGTTGTTAACATCCAACCTTCTTGAGATCAGAAGGATGATTTGGACGTGCCTATATTTTTGAGAGACTGGAGAGACTGGGGAAAGCAAGGATTGGGATTGATGTGCATAAAATATCAGCTACTTCTCCTGTACTGGCTACCACTGAAAGTTTAATGTTCTGGTACAGATGGTGTTGACATAATGAAACAAATGCATTGATTCCTCTTTTTTTTTTTCTTTCAAGAAATGTTATAAGAATGATGTAAGGTCTCTTCCAACCCAAACCATCCTAGGAATCTATATGTGGAAAGTTATATATCAATTTTTTATAATCAAGATTGTAACAGTGATTTTTTTACTTTACAGTTTCTCTTCTGGTAATTTTTCTTCTCCTCAAATAGTTGAGATGAAATTTTTCAAGTTTCTTTTCCTGAAATTGATTGGGTTTTTTATTTTTTTTTCTTAGTTGTCTTGTAAAAATAGTATTTTTTTCCTCTAAGAACAGAGGACAGGAAAATAGTGTTGCTTCACTACCTGTTAAAAATGGAGTGACTGACCTCTATTTTAATTTACATCTGTTTCATGTAATGGAAATTGCAGATTTGGTGTTGGCTATTTGGTGTTTCTTGGATCTATCTAGTGGATATGTATTTGAAAGCTACTTTTGATTTAATTGTGCTAGCTTTTAAAAAATGGTTTAACATGTGGCTTAACTTAATTATTTCCACGAGAGGACAATGTTTTAATTGCGAACTTACAGCATCATGTGCAGGTGTTTAAAATATTGCCACAGTTTGAAAAAAATGTCTCTGGAAGTTGAATTTGCTCAGAACTCTTCACCTTTAAAGAATGGGGCATTGGGAGTTCTGATGTCCTTTGCTGTGTGATCTTCTGTGAGGAATAATCTTGTGTGGCCAACAACCACTCAGTGTAATTTCTTACTATTTGCTTTAAAAACATCTGTGAAATAAAAGTCAATGTATTACAATGCTGTTACCGATTAAAGTCGTTATACAATCAATGGTAATTAGGGTCTTTTGTTTTTTAATTTCCCACAACTGCTGAGTCAGTATGCATTTCAAATGTGGGGAACAAATGCTATATTGTCTTATTAAGGGTGTTCATGGATTTGGGTTTTTTGGGGGTGGTTGGGGTTTTTATGAGTGTTGGATGGCAGGGGTTTGTGGGTTGCTTTTGGTTGCTCTTTGTTTGTTTGGATGGGGTTTTTTAGGAACTTTTGCATTGTTCTGTTGAATAAGTTGTGACTTATATTTTCTATATAAAGCACACTGTGTAATTGGACGAGGTGGACAACTTACTTAAGGCAAGGAGTTTTTTTACTAATTGAGGATAAAAATAAAGCCCAGATTCCTACCTGCCATTTGGTCTCTGTTACACAAAAGAGAGATCTGATGGGAAATACAACAGTATAGTCACACTCAGGTGGGGATATCTGTGAAGAAGGGACTAGTTGCTGGAATTACTTCAAGTATACTTGCTCTTGTAGCACTAATATTACCACAGCACCTTCTTGTTTGAGATGTATTTTCTTCTCAGAGTTTAGGTACCATTGTCTTTGAAACAGTCCAATTTTCCACTTGGTTTGAAGTCACAGTTCCTAACAGCAGTATGTGAGGTAATTGAATTACTCCACTGACGTCTGCTTGTAACCTCACCATCCTTCCAGGGCATGATTTCCCTCTTTCAACAAGATTCACATTGTCAAATTCAGTGAAGTCATATGTGTGCCAGAAGTTGCCATTTTCTAAGCTCTAAAGGGAGCTTAAGATAATGAGGAAATGTATGGAGTTACATGAGCTGTTTTCCTCATGAAGTAATTAAATCCAAAGGAGAAACATTAAAAGCCAGTCAATTTGGACCAGCAACAATGAAACCTGAGGAAAGCAGAGGATAAAGCAACTCTAAACCATATTGAATTGTATTTAAAATATGGCTTATTTTCTTTGTGTTTTGGCCCTTTGAAAGCTGAGGAAGGTAGAGATGCAGAATATAGATGGAGCCTTTGACATGAGCAAATAGCACATTTTTGAAGTAAAAAGGATTACCTGGAAGAATAATTTCTCATCTCTTTGTACAGACATTTAGATCAGTAGCAAACAAGCATCCTTTGTGGCACACATCTCCTTCAGGATGGCACTTGGGAACAAGTCATTTTTAGATGTAGCCCTCAAAGCTATGCTTGAATTAGTACAGGAAGTCTGTGTGTTGTTAGAATGTGCAGTTTTTACCTTGTCCTCCACAGATGAAAAGCACTGCCTTTTCCACCCCTTTCCTTGCTTGGAGGATCTTCCTGGTATTCTGAATATCTACAGTCATTTTTGTTTCCTTTCCTCCATTTCTTGTATTCTGTTAATTCGTCCTGTTCACAAAAGAGTTGATTCTCCTGTCACTTGGCATAGAAGTGAGGACTTTGCTTTTTCAGTTTTTTAAGATTGGCTACACTGCCTCCTGCATTGTCTTTGATAGTAAATTTGTATTTGATTAATTGACTAATGAATCAAAAGTGCCCAGTGCAAGGCTAGATGAGTGACAAATTAAATTAGATACAATTAATAATGTGGAACACTTAATAGAAAAAAGCTAATTACACACACTTTGACTTTTCTTACCTTGTTAGTAACTGTCTACCATTTGTGATTAATATATCCTTTCTTTTGGCTCTAACACCTTTTCCCAAGAATTCCAAACCCTCGGTGGAGTTACATTATGCTTTTAGTTGGGTGTTAAGTGGCTGTGAAGACAGCACATATGTAGCTTTTCTACACAATTTTGAAACACAAACCAATTTTGTAGCTAGTCCTCATTTTAGAGGATATTCTAAAAGTGGGTTTGCTACCAGTGGAATGAGATGAGAACTTTTATTTATCTGCTTTTACTGAGCATCTCTTTTCAGTGATCCGTGTGCCATTTTATTTGGGTTATTCAGAGCTGGTCAATAGGTTGTACTGAGCACTGCATGTATTGACTGATCACTTATTGGAAAGTCAGTGTTGTCTGGAAAAAAAGATCAAGCTTGTCCCACTGAGAGCCTTTGTTATTTTTTGGCTTATTTATGGCCAGCAATGTCGAGAAGGCGATTGGGTACAGAATAAAAAGCCTGTTTATAGGCCTCTAGTAAACATCTGATTGTGTCACCTCACTTCAAGATTTTTTTTGAACCAACTTTGGCCTGGGTAGAGTGTGTTGAAATTGCTCCACTGAGGCAATCAGTGCAAAGAAATTGGAATTTAAAAGGAGAATGATTGATGTCTTGAGTAGGCTTGTGATGCTACAATTTATATAATCTTGTCTCCCCTTTGCATCTTCAGTGCTTTCTCTGCTTTCCTGTCCTTCTGATTTTGATTTTGTACATAAATATACACATCCACCCCCTCAATTTGTTTAATTCCTTTGCTAACTCTTCTTTCTCACATCGTGTTTTTAATTCTTTTTGGTAGCTTCCTCATTTTTTTCAGTATTTTGTTCTTGTTTCTATTCCTGTATTCCTATATTAGCATTTTGGTTTCTTTAGGGCAATGATAACATTTTTCTGCCTGAAGGGAAATGCAGATGAAAACAAACATTCTCGGGTTTTGTGCTCGCTCTAGCTGTAGTAGTGTGCTATGTTTGACAACATTTTCAGAGCACAGTCGCTGTCAGGACAGGTTATTTCAATGGCAGATGGTTCTGGGGGCTGGTTGAATGAGTGGTTCTTGGTGACTGACAGCCAGAGTTATAAGATCATAAAAGTGGCCATGCAAGGTCACACCAGTGCTCAGTTGAGCCCAATAACTTGGCCCTGAGAGTGGCCAGTACATATTTTTGAAGAAAGTTGAGACAGAGGAAGCAGACAGTACTTGATGGGTATTTTAGAGAACACATCAGACTTTAATGGATAGATGGAAGTAAAGACAGTGTATGCTTGGTTCTGATAATTTTTCTTTTTTTTTTTTTTTTTGATAAATATGTATATTCTTCCACTTCTGATGTTCAGAACGTTCCATGACAGTGATTTCCAGTTTCATTAAAATGCCAAGTGTGTCATGTGATGGTTTAATTTTAGGCCTTCCATTCCTATACTGTTAAGATCCACAGAAAATTATTTCTTACTTTTTCCCTGTCGGTCAGGATTTCATAAGCATCAGAGTAGTGCAAATTATTTGGTTCTTGCAATAAAAATTATTAGATAACTCTTTGTAGTAATTTCTCTTTTTGAATGGGCACTAAATAGAAAAGGAGAATATGGGAGCAGGATATGAACCGAAACTGGATAGTGTGGAAGACATGGAATTGCCGTGCATGGATGTGTACTCTGACAGAATGGTGTTTGCTTTTGTGTGCATTTCCTAGTGAGTCTTAACAATATTTAACTGCTGCTGAGCACTGAGCTCACTCTGGCATAGGCATGTTTGTTATAAAGTTCCTAGACTTGAGTGTATCGAGGTGTTCTCCATATGATCCACCTGAAACAGCTAACTCTGGTTGTGCAACGAACCCCAGCTAAGCTTGCAATTAAAGCAGTAACTAAAATGGGTGTATTTATTCTAAACAAAAATTGGTTTTGTTTTTTGGGGGGCTCAGAATGAAACACTTGAATTAAAAAAAAACAAAACCAAAAACCAAAAACAAAACACAAGAGCAAAACCAAAAAGAAAAGGATTTAGAACAAAGTTCCTTTTTACTGATTTTATAATCCATTCTGATTCATCATACTAAGGCAGTTGTTCTGCCAACAGAATATAGCCAGCAGAAAATGATGATGGCTGCAGTTTGGCACTTGAAGGTATTTTAGAGGCTACTTGAAATAATAATGGTCATACATGCAGTCCTTGGTGCTTGTGCATGAGCTGCTGCTTGGAGGATACTTTTTGAGCTTCCTGGACCTTGAGTGCTTTCACAGCTTTATTTCAGTGACACCTTATAAAGCACAGGCTTGTGAAAAGGAGAATTGATAAGGAAATATATTGTAAAGCTCTTCCAATAAGATTCTGTACCTCCCTGTAGGATTCTTCTTTCCCAGCATACTTTTCAAAAGGGATCTGGGATGGATTCTGCTTTTCCCTGAGAAAGTGTGGTCAGTGAAAAGTGCACAAAGCAATGGATGGTCAGAATTTGGATATGGTGAAGCCGCAATAAAGATTGTGATGCCCTCCAGATCAAATTTGGAGAACTCTCTGGAGTAGATTTGGTGCATTAAAGTGCCTGAATGTATAAAATTGTGGCTACTGAGGCCCTTGTGGGAAGGCTTAATTTACCTGATGAACTCTTGAGCAGAGGGAGTAATTGAGATGCCATAGGTGAAGCAGATGATTCCCTTATCAATTTATTTTAAAAACACAGGTTTTTTTTTTTTTTTTTTTTTTTTTGGTGCTAGCTACTTAGAAATGACATCATTTCAATTGAATTTCTTAACTCCTGTTTCTGTAGTGTTGGGTGAATATAGATGTTTTAATACAGGGAAAATTGAATTGCTCTAAGCCTAAACAAGTTTTTTTCTTTTAATTCATGCAGGTGAATACAATTTGTTGGAATGATACAGGAGAATATATTTTATCTGGCTCAGATGACACCAACCTGGTAATTAGCAATCCCTACAGCAGAAAGGTAGGTTTGTTTCTGGATACTTGCTAATTTTAAAATAAGATGTAAGTTATTATTTTTCAACATGTTAAAGTTCTTTTTCAATCTATTAGTTTTCAGATATTAATTATCATCTGACAGAGATAATATCATGCACTTCACAGTGTTTATAAATGGGAATAAAACCCCACAGTGCTTTAAACCCTTAGTATTCTAATCCCTTGCGACATAGGTATTATCCCATTTTACGGTACGTGGTCTGGCACAAAAGGAACATGGTCTCACAGCAGATTAGTGTCGGGACTAGAAATAGGATTCAGTAATTCCTGTGAAATCTTATCGTCAGATAAATTGTTTTCCTTTCACTTTCGTTTTAAAATATTGTATTGGCCTTTGCTCTGTGTAATGCACTGAGTTGGTGTCGTTGAGGTGTTAATCTTGATTCAAATGGTTCACTCCCACTTGAAATTACGTTGCCTCGTGGGTACCTGTGTGTGGATGCAGCAGAATTTGTGCTGATACAAGGGAAGCAGGTTTGTGAAGCAGAAGGTGCTGTAGAGGTCTCTGCCTTTCCACTCCTGCACTCACGGGGGTTACGATGCAGTTGGATGGTTTCCAGAAATGCCAGCTGGCATCCATCAGGTAGTAGCGGTGTCCCACACTTTGCTCTTTAAGGAACTGCTGTAGTTTGATGGAACAGATGCTCTGAACTCTCTGTCCTCTCTCCTGTGCTCGCTCAGAGGCTGAGAACTAAACCCTGAAGATGTGATAAAAAAATTAAATGTGGTGAGAGAGCCAAAACGTGTGGCTGTGATGGTGGAAGAGAGTTTGAGTAGAAGGTTTTTTGCTTTCCTGAAGAGTTTTGGAGGGAAAATTATAGTGATTTGGAGAATTGCCTGTGCCTATAGATAAGGCCATTTTCCTCACTTCCCCAAATAAATCCATAGCTTTCAAACTTCATCTCTTCCTTGCAACTCTTGGTGTCAGTCTGACAAAGTTCAGATCAGTGTCATTAGACTCAGATTTCTCTTGGCCTGGGAGTTCAGCTGAAGAAGAAAAGGTGTGTAAGACAGCTATGAAGCAGATGATGGATATATTCCAAAGTGAGTGTTGTTGTAGAGATTTGCAGAGTAAGAATTTTTCGTGCAAGTAAAGGATGTTCAATATTATTTATTGTTCAGGGTTTATTTTAATATCTCAGTATCAGATGGTTGCAACATTATTATCTTATTATATAATTATTGCATTAAAATATCGTATTGTTTTAATAGATGCAGCAATTTAAGCTTTCATGGCACAATTTTGGGTTTTTTTTCTCCATTGTGTACTGCTGCTGTACTTAAGCCTAATGAAGAATATAGGAGATGTCTTGTTTCCTTATTTTTTACAGTTAGCTGAGTTATTTATTTTACATAACTACAGAGGAGGAGATAGGGGTTTTTTTCATTACTATTATTTTTTTCCCCCCAATACATGCAAATGCAATTATAAAACAGCAGGTACTAGCAAGAAGACTTAATAATCAGTTTTGTTCCTGAAATATCTAGACATGGTGTTTTTAATGACTGTTAGAGCTGTGTTAGCTGATTTTCTCTGGCTAGAGTAACAGAATCAATACAGGAAAAGGGAGCAAATTGGTATTGGTATCAGGACTGTACTGTAATCTGTCATCTTGGCAAATACCCTTATCACCATATTTCCTGTTATGAACTAGCTAGAGCAGCAAAAATAGACTTCAGCCATCAATGTAGTGTCCTGTGTTACAAAAATATCTAATTTAATAAGGAAGCATTTCACAGAATGGGTGAGGCTGGAAGGGACCACTGTGGGTCGTCACCTGGTCCCACCTCCCTGCTCCAGCAGGGTCATCCCAGGGCACAGGGTTGTGTCCAGACAGTTCTTGGGTATCTCCAGCGAGGGAGACTCCACACCCTCTCTGGGCAACCTGTTCCAGTGCTGGGTCACTGCACAGCAAGGATGTTCTTCCTCATGTTCAGGTGGAACTTCCTGGGCATCAGTTCCTGCCCGTTCCTCTTGTGCCATTGCTGGGCCCCCCCAAGCAGAGCCTGGGCCATCCCCTGCCCCCTCCCTGCAGCCCCTGGCAGACAGGGCTGAGGTTCCCTCTCAGTTGTCTCTTCTTGAGGCTGAACAGGCCCAGCTCCCTCAGCCTTTCCTCATGAGAGAGTTGCTTCGGTCCCTTGATCACCTTTATCAGGACAAAAATATTTCTTTCCTGGTAGCAATAGTGTGAAATCAGAGGTGGGGTTGACTCCTGACATCTTTAGCTGTCATCTGAACTAGGATACCTTATGGACTTCTTGTTCTGAGTTGCTCTGATACAGAGTTCCTAATTGGGTTTTTAAATGTTTTCAGTAAAATGCAGAGATCTGAACAAACCTTTATTTATTGAAATAAAATTAATGGGTTATATTTCCTGAGTTTGATAGTTATTTTTTTATTTTTAGCACTAAGTCATGTGTACCATTCAGAATATGCAGATACACTGTTAATCTTTCTTTGTGTGAATTATTCAAAAGGTGGGAAATAGCACTTCTGAAATGTTAGGCATGAGCTATTACTAACAGAACAACTTCATTTGCATAATGTTTTCTTTGATTAAGTTAATTGAGTGGAAATTTGGAAGTAATTTTCATACTGTAAACAACTTGGGAAGTATTTTTTCCCTAATAGAAGTGGTGAAAAATGCAGTTTGGTTTAAGTGCTGCAGCTGGGGGAAATAAGGTAAGAATAGAATGTTCACTAGTGCACAGGAAAGCACATGGAGGGTTTTTTCAGTTTTGATAGTCTAATAAGAAGTATGTTAGGAAGTATAAAAAGGGTCACCACAAAGTCTTTAAAATCAGCTGTGATGGTGAAGTAAATCATGTGCTTCTCTGCTTGTACTGTAGATGAAAGACATTCACTGAGACCAAGTCTTGGTTATTGCCCTTTAATCATGTTCTTAAATGTTTATTTATTTATGGCTGGTTTCAAAACATCCTTCCCTGTAAACTTCAGTTCTTCTTTTTAGAGTGAGTTTATAGCCTTTAAAAATTGATGTTACTCATAAAATAAAGTTGGCTTGAATTACAATGCTTTATTCTTCTTGACCTACAATATTCCAGGTCCTCTAAATCTCTGCTCATGTCCCGTTGGCTGCACCATCACCCTGGACTAATGTTTCACTTCGAGAAACCCGATGTGATATATAACAAGCACTGTAAAAACAAAAGGTGGCACTTGCATTTCAGTCCTTTTATTGTGCAGACAACTTCGTGCAAAGTGCCTAAGTGAATGTCTTTTGTGGAACCACTTTGTTCTTGGAAGAAATTCAGCGTAAAAACAGTTTCTCTGCTCTGTTGCACTGCGCTGCAGGTCACTGGCAGCCTGTGCATAACTCATGTTTCAAAGTGCCACACTCTGTGTTATTGTCCCACTCTTTATTTGCTCGGAAAACATCAGCCTGGTACAACCCTCCTTTTTTCCTTCCTCCCTCAGGTTTTAACTACGATTCGCTCAGGACACAGGGCCAATATTTTCAGCGCAAAGTTCTTGCCGTGCACCAACGACAAACAGATTGTATCCTGCTCTGGAGATGGAGTCATTTTTTACACCAATGTTGAACAAGATGCAGAGACCAACAGGCAATGCCAGTACACCTGCCACTATGGAACCACCTATGAGGTACCTCACACGAGTATATGATCATTTAAGATGGGGAAAACACATATTTTCTTGTGCTGTTGCCCAAGATTCTAACCAGAGCACTGAAAATTTTATTTCAGTGAGAATTATAGAACTTTTCTTCTATCTTTTTTGAGGGGTTTTATTTTTCCTTTTTTTCTTTTTTTTTTTTCCTCTTAGAGTAGACTTTAACAAAGAAATGTGCTGTCTAAATTAAATGGAGGACTTTCCAGTTGTTAAGACACCCCTTTTTTTTTTGCAAATATGAATTCACCTTCACTGAATGAATGTGCTGCAGAGCAAAACCGATTTAAATTGTGCTGTGAATTTTTTCCTGAAGCAGGCTGGGAGGTGGGAGCAATGGCTGTTTGCATTTTTATTTTTATTCTTCCCCTCGTGCCCTCCCTCTTCTCTCCCCCCCCCGAAATTTTCAGCAGTTTAATGCCTTTTTCACAACTGAGATCCTTCTAAGAAATGCTTATTTCAGCATGTGTGAACAGCTTAGTCTGAAAACTGTGTTTACAGTTTTAGATAATTTTTCTATTGTGTATTCTACTTAACTCTTTAGCTGTAAGTTTAATGACAGTGTTTTCAATCGTCCCTTGGAAGTTTGGTTCATATAAACTAGGCAACTGAAGGAACAAAGTGTTAGTTAACTTAGGAAGATAATAAGATTTATTGATCTATTTATTTTTTTTTAATAATTGATCTATATATTTTTTGCAAATAGCAAAATGTGCTGCTTGTAAAACTTAGTGTGGTTAAAATAGGAAAAAATACTGCTATTTTCTTCTTAGGTTATAAATGTTCCTTTTTAAAAATTATTTATTTGTTTGGGGTTTTTTAATACTTCCGCAGTATACACACAGGGGAAAAAAATCCCAAATCCATTGCTTTTTAAACTATTTAGCTCAGATTTCGTAGCAAGTTGTTAGATCTTTCTTTACCTCTCAAGTGAACAAAATATTTTAAAATCTCTGCTAAAAACAATTGGAGTGTATGAAAAGAGAAAGTGGCTGAGGTACTGCCAAAATTAATTTTTGATCATGTAGTAAAAGTATCCTCAAGGTTGTAATTACACGTTTCACTAAAGCCTTTTGTCAAAACACATCCTGTCTGCAGGGTCACTTTTCAGGGCAGTCAAGTGAACCCTGTGATATTCCCTCTGTTTCTGGGATTTGTGGTTTGGTGTGGTTTATTTCCCTGGGTTTAACACAAGACTGGGTATTTTCAGTTTTGCAAAATGTGATTCTGGATCCCAGACTTGCACCGCCTGCTGTTATTTTTGAGGGGGTTTTTTTGATTGAGAAACTCCTGTTTCCTTTGAACATCATCAGTTCTGAGGGCCCCCAGCCAGAAGCCTGAAGTGCCTCTGTTCTCTCTGAGGTTGACTATATATAGCAGTCTGTGCTGCTCTGGGAACTGCCCTCGTCGACTGGGTGTTCTCTGCATCGGAAATAAAAACCTGCCTTTGCACAGCAACATCTGGAGACTGAGATGCTGTTCCCTAAAGCTGAAATGTCCTTGCTGGGGAGGGTGTCTGCCAGGTCATTGTCACTTCCTGAGGAAATCACAACTGAAAGCAGCTGCCAGTTGTGGTTGTGGGTGAGGAGCAGCAACAGAGACCAGAACTGGCCTGTCACAGGAGATGCAAAGGTTGTCTCTCTGCAAGGTGTTGTTTGTCATCAGTGGTGATGGTGTGCACCCTGCAAGCTACTGAACCAGATGATAAATACAAATTTCGTGGATCCAACAAGTTAAACTTGTCAAAACAAACCAGCAACAGTTTAAAAAATATTTTGGAAGAAATATGGAGAGCCCAACTGTCTGGCAAATGGAGACGCAAGTTTTGTTGTTGTCCCTAGAGAATGACTGTCACTGAACAGTAACTAGTTGTAGGAGTGTAGTTTCTTTTTTTTTTTTTTAAATCATTACTTGAAGAGGGCAGGGACATTTGCCTGCTATATTTCACAGTTAAATGGTCTTATTTGGCATGATTTTAATTCAGCAATTTGCTTTAACAAAATGCCACGCAGTAATACATGCATTTAATATTCAAGTGTCAGGTTTAAGACACAGTAACAGAATTTATAGCCTTTATAAAAAGTATTTCCCAAGATGTATTATAAACCTTTGTTTTTGAAGAGAGCTCAAATTTAAATATATTAAACACATTATTATTGTTGTTTTGAATGACAGTAATGTGATACAGTTTGGTTGTTTATAGTTTTTAAACACAGTTAATGGAAGGAATATCAAAATCCCTGCATGACAATGACTATTCTAACAACTGTGTCTCTGAAGTTATTTTTCTTATCTAGTTTTGCACTGAGGTTTAACATATCTAGATTTGAGCTCCCTTCAAAAACATAGGTTTATAATTCATTTTTGGGAAATGCTTTTTTATAAAGGCTACAAATTCTGTTGCTGTGTCTTAAACCTGACACTGGAACACTAAATGCATGTATTACTATGTGGCATAGCAGACCTTTTTTTGATCCTTGGTACATGAAATATAATAGAGCAAATAACAGGGAGTTTTAAGCAAATGGCTGAGATGCAACTTCAGCTTCTGACATAACCCAACCTTGTCACTGGGAGTTTTCTGGAGTGGGAAGATAATTTCTAAATATCGTGATGTTGCTGCCCAGCTGTATGTAACCACATCATCACATTAAATATAGAACTTTGACTCACTGGATTCTCTAAATAACAAAAGCTAAGAGCTGCCCCTGAGGTACTAATTCTAAATTTGAATGTGGTTTGAATTTGAACTGCTCTTAAAACTTGGAGTTTGTGATTGTTCAAGGCATTATAAAAACATCCAGTGAAACAGAGGAATGTGGAAATTTGTTTAGATTGTGATAAACTCTGAGATAATTGTACAATTGTTTTTAATTCTGGGTGAGAAGAGAATAAGTAGAGGGAGAGGGAGAAGTTCTTGAGACATGTTTCTGAAGAATTTGTTAGTTATACAAGGCCATGACAAGTTTATTTTTACTCAGCCAAATGCTTTTCTTTATTGCCCTTCATTAGGAATTGGATTTCAGAAAGAGAATGTACTTTAATGGACAACTCTTACCTTCATATTTTAAATACAGTAAAACAGTCACATAGCTATATGCTTTTGAAGTTAAATAGAAGACTTTTTTTGTAGTTATTGTAAAGGATTTTATAAATATATATAATGTGTTCTTGTTGAACTTAAATGTAATAACAATGATCTTAGTTATTGGAGTTTTCAGTTCTCTGTTTTAGTGCTTATAAATTACTGAACATATCTGTAAACACCATACATGAAAGTTGGCACATGCAAGTTATGTTACAGATATACTGTGAAGTAGCACTAGCATGAACAAAACCAAAACACAACTACTAGAAATAAGAGCTTCCCACATTCAGCACCACTCCTGGAACAAAGCAAATATTTTCACTGCAAGCTCTGCATGGGAA
Organism: Corapipo altera; assembly: GCF_003945725.1. Taxonomy (NCBI): domain Eukaryota; kingdom Metazoa; phylum Chordata; class Aves; order Passeriformes; family Pipridae; genus Corapipo; species Corapipo altera. The sequence continues at coordinate 115,932 of NW_020884954.1, read as the reverse complement.
TCCAGCAAACGTGCTGGAAGAATTTAGTGGACTGAAGAATGATTGATGGCTTTTATAAGGACACAAATAAAGTCAATTTGAATGAAATGTGTAGTGAAAACCAGTTTTTTAAATATGTTACACTAACATATAGAGGAATAATGGCCACAGCTCAGAAGTTTGTTGTTCTGTTGTTGCTCAAATCTTGAGTTTGTTCTGCCTGTTGAACTTCTCGTGTGTCAGCACAACGATTTGGCACAGCACACATTGTCTCAGTACTACAAGAAATGCTGAATCCTGCAGTGATTACCTTTGTAATCCCACTTTAGATTGCAAGACTTATAGATATCCTTAGGTTACTTTTAATAAGAGTTCGGGGGGGGGGATAATCATCCCATTAAAAGCATTAAAGAATCACTCATTTGCTCTGTGTTGAATGAGTGTATTGCACTATTAACCATTTTTGTGGCTTTATAAATTTCTGTGAAGTTACTGGTAGTAGCAGCAGTGTAGTTCTACCACGTTCTCTGTTTCCTGTTTGAGAGGCAGAGTGTGAGAAACGTGACATTTCCTATGCATTCACTGACCTGTGGAATTCAGCTTTAACATTTTGGCCTCTTGCCTTTTTATTTTGTCTTAAGAAGGCCTTCTTGAATTAAGCCATACATGTGGGACTCCATCCAAGCCTTCCCTACTTGGAGTAGGGCTGAGCTTAGGAAAACAGTTCAGTACAGTGCTCTCCTAAAAAAAAATTAAAAAAAACAATTTGCAGTGAGGAGGTAGGTTAGTAACAGCCTTTATTGCAGAGTTGCTTCGGGGGGCTACTTAGAATGCAAAGGAATGGGCAATGAGAATAAAACCCATTGAGTATTTTCAAGGCATTCAGACTTGAGGGTTTTGTTTGTTATTGTCTTCTATTACTTGATAGAGAATAAACTGAGCTTTTGTTGAATGATTGCAGGAAAATTGATTAGTTATCTGAAAACTGATAGCAGTAAATGTAAGTTGTGTGTTAAAAGATAATAAAAATATCTGTAAGCTTTGACCTACAGATATTTAATCTTATGTGACATTTAATAATCTACTTCAGTAGTCCAAACCTTCTCTTGAAAATAAAGAAACATCACCAGTTTTTTGGTTTTTCCTCTTTATTTCAGTGGAAAGCTGGACTTGAGTAATAATTGCTTCAGTCTGTACTGCTGCTCAAAATGTTGATGCTTTTATTTTTAAATTAATGCTATTTCTGGCTGTATTCATACTTTTATTTTTTTCATTCTTTCTTTCTTTTGTGTAGATTATGACAGTACCAAATGATCCCTATACTTTCCTCTCTTGTGGTGAAGATGGCACTGTAAGATGGTTTGATACTCGAATCAAAACAAGTTGCACAAAGGAAGATTGTAAAGATGTAAGAGTGAAATCTTTTAATAAAGATGACCTAAATGTAGAGCTGTACATCATACAAACATAGGATATGAATTCTGGTAAGGCTTTTAGAAATAATAGGTTTCAGGGTCGTTGGTGGAGATGACAACATGTTTCCCAAGAAACAATAAAAGTTTGGGGAGTCTTTTTATTTTAATTTTTTTTTTAATATCTCCTTTGGCATTTTTTGCTTTACAAACTTTGGTGTGAGGCTGCAGATAGGTAGAAAATATTGTACATTGAAATGGAATCTCTTGGTCTGGTTTACATTAGTACTGTAGAGTGCAGAGTTGAAGGCAGAAAATGAGCCTTGAAAATCATCTGCAGCCTTGTGTTCTTGAGCATCCTTAGCCCCTCTGTGAGAAAAGATTTGGTAATGAATTATACTACCTCACTGGTATTACTCCCTACAAGGTAAGGTATTGATGGTGTGCACTGTGCTTGGATTTCAAAAACAGTTTTAATATTGAATTGGAGAAAAGCTACCGAAGTATGGATTGCTATTCTTGATCAGTTTTATTCTA
>NW_020884954.1:69574-113994 GCF_003945725.1 Corapipo altera | reverse complement strand
CCTTCCCTTCCTTCCCTTCCTTCCCTTCCTTCCCTTCCTTCCCTTCCCTTTCTTTCTTCCCTCCCATAGATGAAACCTATGCTGGTCCTTTAATGAATTTAAACTGTTTCTGTGTATTTAGTTCTCTCCTGACTCAACAGTTACTATGTTTCAATACAAAAATCCAAGGTGCAAGCTAGTTTATAGATCTACAGTTGCTGTATTTATCTGTTTTTAAAGGCTCGTTCTGTGTTTCTGTTTTGGTTTGGTTTCTTTTTCAGTCGATCTGGAGCTAGTTTTCTCTCTCTGATAGTTCTCCTTCTCTGCAGTGGCTTTTTTGATAACACATTTATACTCAGTCTTCACAGGGCTAGGCTTAGTTTTTCTCAAAACCTCCTAAGGGGCCTGTGTCCTGAAGTCAAAAAAAAAACTGAACCAGAATCATACTTCAAATGTTCAGAGCTATTATTTGAATGCTGCATTTTTGTTTGTTGCAGGATATTTTGATAAACTGTCGCCGTGCTGCCACCTCTGTTGCCATCTGTCCCCCCATCCCCTTCTACCTGGCTGTGGGTTGTTCTGACAGCTCAGTAAGGATATATGACAGGAGAATGCTTGGCACAAGAGCAACAGGTAGGAACCAAACTTCAGGGTAAGCTTTTCTAACCCTTATAGCAATTCCAATTTCGGGTTCTTTTTTTTTTCTGTAGTAGATGGTGGATGAGCGAAGTGTGGCACTGCATGAAGTGTAGTTTTCTGCTCTGGGAACTGTGCTTTGTGTGATAGTCATTTCACTCTAATATTTGCTAATGCAGAAATCTTCCAGTAAGTAAACTTAATCTCTTCATACATTGAACACTGAATGCAGAAAAAGACATTTTGTAATGTCTCTTCTTTTGTCTCAAAACACCTGATTCCAGTATTGCAAAAAGCCAGTCATTGCAGCCTGCAGTGGTGCACCTGAATTTTAATGAAGTTCTTATCTTCTTTTACTTTGCCAGGCTGGAATCTCTTGCTTCTTATGGAAAGAGATCTTAGGAACTCCATAGTATCATGCAATATGCTCAACTTTGCAGTAGTTACTGCTGTATCTAACATAATTTCACTGGAAAGCTACAAATTCTCCAAGTGAAAGCTCAGTGTGCTTCAGAATCTTACCCAAGCATTTTATTTAAAAATTGCATCTGGCAAGCAAAAGTGTTTTATGTAACTCTAACATATCTCTTGCTTATAATGTATGATCAATGTCTCTTTGGACACACAGGAATTAAGACACTTACCTGTGCACACACATTCCTGCCCACAGTCAGTCACAAAATCTGTCTTTTTGTGCAGCATTTTCCTGTTCCTAATTGTGTTAGAGGAGAAAGGGAACATAAAAGATCACTTAATAAATATATAGAGAAATATGTGTATATAACTAAAAAATAAAAAGTACCCTTCTCATCAGACTAAAATTCTCTAAGAACCCTCCCTTTCATCAGAGAGGTCAGCAAAATTCTGTGAGAACTGCCTGAGGAACAGATTCTGGGGCTTGACTAAAAAGTCCTGTATGTGCTCTTGTATTGTAACAATACAGGAATAAGATGAATTTGCTATGCTGGCCTATACAATAAAAGAAAAGATTTTGAAGACTGTAATTTTTTGATATATTGCTATAGTGTTCTGTTGTTTGAGTTTGTATGGAGTTTTTGTTTTGTGGGGGTTTTTTTGTTTGTTTTTTTTTAAGAGGTGAAGCGTTCTGAGTCTAGTGAGCAACTTGCTGATTTTCATTTAAAGTTTTCTGTTTCATTCCTTACATAATGTGAGATGATAAACTGTGAACTTGTCTGTGGTCGAGGACAGACTGTTGCAACAGATAGACCATGTCAAATTAGGGGATTTTGGGACAGTCAGTTTTTCTCAGTTTTACAGCTTCTTATAGGCAACTTTTATCTGCTCACAAACTTGTAATTCTAGAGTTTAAGACTGTTTCAGTGTGTGGATTGGAAGTGACTTGTCAGGAAAGCATGATAAGTCCAATGTAGTGTATAGTTCTGCAGCTTCAATGTGACAGTATTATTATGTCTTGAAGAAAAATTAGTGTTTTTTAAAAAAAAAGGGTAGAAAAGAGATGTATGTCCTAAATTTTCAAAGTTTCATATCATGAATCCCTTTCTAATTTATGTGTAGATACAGATTTGTGTTACTATTTTGTAAATGTTTTTAATTTCTAAAATTTCCATTTGTTCTACATTTGGCAGATAGCATCCACACACCATCATGGGGTGGGTATGTGATGTTGTGTGTGCTTTCATATTTTTATACAGATATAAAGTTTGTAAGCAAAAATATAAATGAGCAGTAAGATCTGATATGTCATTCTTCAGATAAAATTTAATGCAGGAACTGCAGGATATGTAGCTTTTCCCTGATTATCTTTTGTTGGTTATTAAAGAAGGAATTTATTGAAGCTGTTGAAAATTCACAAGAGTAAACATGTCATTTCTTTTTCTTCCTTCTCTCCTCCCCCTCCTTTTTTTCTTTTCCCAATAAAGGGAATTATGCTGGCAGGGGCACTGTTGGAATGGTGGCACGTTTTGTTCCTCCTCATCTCAATAACAAATCCTGCAGAGTAACATCCCTTTGTTATAGTGAAGATGGGCAAGAGATCCTCGTTAGCTACTCTTCAGATTACATATATTTGTTTGATCCCAAGGATGACACAGCACGAGAACTTAAAGTTCCTTCTGCTGAAGAGAGAAGGGAAGAGGCAAGTGATTAAGATGATCTGTTTGCTCGTTTTATGTTTGTTTTGCTGCAGCACACAAGAAATAGAATCAGTTGTATTTCCCTTTAAATTAATCTGAAAACAATATTGCTGCTCATAGACTGAGATGTGGCAAGTAGATTGTGTCATAAAATTTGTGCATTTATAATATGTATTTTTGATGTATGTATTTGTTTACAGTAGTTTGCCACTCTGGTTTTCTTTCTGGTCTGATTTCCCTCTCAGAGATGAGAAAGCATCTACATGTATCTTGGGTTATATGACCAGCAAGGTCACTCTTGTAATTGAGGTGTATGCTCTGTTATTTTCCATGCCACCAAAAACACATTCCTTGAAATCAAATATTGATACTCCTTGTTAAAAATTACCATTTAATGACACATATGAGGGAGTACAAGATGTTTAGATCGAGGAGGTGAGCCACTGTTACTGAGTAGTATTAAAATCTTCTGTAGTGTAGCCAAAACTCAAGCAGCTGTTTATCAGCCCAGCTACAATGTTGCTGACCCTTCCAGTCTAAATTTTCTGATCAATATAAAAAAAAGTCTTTAACTACAGCAAAGTTACGTTGTGTCTCTCCCTCTGCGCTCCCCCAACTGTCCACTACTTCTTTTTTCAGTATAGCCTGGTTTTGCTTTTAAATGCTTATTCTTTGTCCTTTCTGCATCCCTGAAACAGTTGTTGTTTGGCTCCAACCTTTACAGCACAGGTGAGGTGCTGAGAAGGTGTCTCTGGTGTCCTCCTGTATCCATCCCTGCTGCCAGCCCGTGCCTGTGCTATAGGTAGTTCTACCTCACACACTCTGCTTAATTATTATTCCTGTATATATCAAAACTGTTAACAAGAGGTTGTTAACACCACACATCTATGCAAATCTAAGCAAAACTAATGCAAATTAGATGGTAATTTGACCTGGTCACTGGACAATTGCTGTTGCAGCTAAATGAGCTAAAAGGATGCTCCAAGGAATTAAAGTCCAGCCAAAGCCTGGCAAGTGTCAGGCTGGTGTGGCTTCAGTGTCACAGCCATGGCTGGGCTGCACTCCCTGGGCCAGGGGTTGCCATTACTGGCACAAATATTGTTGATCAGAAGGGCTTTGGATTCGTAGGACTGGGGAAGAATGTCTGAGTGACACTGAAGCAGGAAAAAGCAAACAGGAACCCAGAAAAACTCATGAGATGCACAAATATTTCTGCACTTCTCCCTTTTTCCTGCGTAGTGTTAATCTGGTCTGAAGGAGTTTGATGGAGAATTGACTGCCCAGTTACTAGAGAGAGAGGGAGGATTGTGACCACCTGTTACCAACAGATCCTATGTATTCTTTTGTTTTGGAGGCACAGAATATGTCCTGTAATCTTTTCTTGCCAAATCATTTTCCTTAAATGTTATTTTCATTTCAGCCTGGCTTTAAGTTCTGTAGAGTAGAAGAAATGTAAAGACTTCTTCCTGAATCTGCTGGCTCGTGGAAGTTGACACTTTAATATGCTTTCACCACAGGGGCTTTGCATTTACTTTAAAATTGTCAGCACAGCTATTCACTTTTTTTTGTTGTTCTTGTTTGGTTGGTTTGTTGGTTTTGTTGGTTTTTTTGGTTTGGTTTTGTTTTTTGTTAAAGCTGAAAATATCCAGCCAATACACTCCAATTCAAACTCAAAGCTGCCTTCCTGAATGTTCAAAGCATTAGCTGTTTCTCTTCAAGTCACTGAAAGTAACACTCCCTATAGAGTACTTTCCTGCTGCAAAATAAAAATGTTTTAAAAATTTAGAAGAAAATAGGTGAAAAATAGAGTTTATTTTCATAAAATTTCTTTGTTTTGTTAATGTCTGACTTTTTTCCTTTTTTCTTAATTGCAATCCACATTTCATATAGTTTTTAATGTGAAGAAATGAATATTTTTGCAGAATTCAGGCTGAATTCAGAAAACCTTAATTGTTATTGTTCGCTGTGGAAAGCCTCAATTAACATAATAAAGTTAGTATGGCATAAAATACAAGGTGAATTAGTTCTGAGAGGCATTGATTTAGATAGTTGTACTCCTGTGGAGCTAAAACTCTTGCCTTCTGCTGATGCAGCTCTGTGCTTATTCACAGTCCGTGTGAACACGTGGCTGACACTCCATTTTTTGGTGACGGATACAAATGGATGCAACTTAAGAAAACCGTGGCACTGCATTTATATTTAGACTTAGAATTCTGTGCTGTCCAACATGAATAGCTTTGTAATGCCTTTTTTCTTTTTTTTTTTTTTTGTTCCTTTTTCTTTTTCTTCTCTCCCCCCTTCCCAGTTAAGGCAACCTCCTGTCAAACGTCTGCGCCTCAGAGGGGACTGGTCGGACACTGGGCCAAGGGCAAGGCCTGAGAGTGAGAGAGAGAGAGATGGTAAAAGCTTTTGCACTTTTGGGGTTTGTTTTCCATTTTTTTCTGAGGTATTCCTGAAAAACGTGCTTCAGATTAAACTGTCCGTGCTTTAAGAATCAGCTGAGATGGTTTCCTCAGAATTTAACACAGAACTGTTACTGTAAGATGATTTTTAAGAATGGCTAAATTGAAAATATTCTTACCAGAAAAATTATTTTGCTTCAGTTAGGCTGAGCCTGTTTCATTGTCGTTGGTCAGGGAGTAACACAAACGCTTATTTAATTTTTTTTGCCAGTCAAACCTCACATGCAATCACAGTTACAAATGAATTGTTCTTTAGTGGTTACATTAGGGGACTGGAATTCAAAACAATAGGATTCTAATATTATATATTTCACTGCCTTAATGTCATTTGGTCACACAGGCTGACTAAATTTTTATGCTTATATTTTCGTGTTTATTATATATTACTCAACTGCTTGGGATTTCAGGAGATAGAACATTTCTAAAGCTGTGCTTGAGTGTCAGAGAATGGGATACCAAAGCCAGGCAGAGGATGCTTTGCCACTCATCTTACTCTTTATCTGTTCCTTTTTAAATCTGACACGTTGAGGGGTTCCAAGTGTTTGATTCTAGTTCCCTTAGATCTGTCTCCCTTTCCTGCCTACAGCTTCCCTTTCTAGATTTTCTGTGTTGGTTTTCTCATTTTCCTGATTCCCCAGAGTAGAATAGAAGTGTTTAGCTGTATAAGATTAGTGGTCCATGTGGAGTAGGATTCTGTGTCTGACACAGGCAATGAGAAATGCTGTTTAGGGAGAGAACATGAATCTGTCCTCTTACCTTAGTCTGTCTTTGTTGCTCCCCCAGTATTTGGAATTGCTGGATTAGAAACATTAGAGGGTGTGTTCCCATCTCTTCCTTTAAAATCTCTATGTAGTTCTGTTGCCTGTGAGTTTCAGTCATCCTTTTTTGAACCTGTTGGTATTATTTCCTATGGTATTATTTCCTATGGCATCATTGGCCACCTTTTGTCTGTTTTCCTTGGCCACTGCATTCCATTTTTCTGTGTTTCAAGGCTGGAGCTCCTCTGTTTGGGGTACAGGAAGAGAATGGGGGATCCCAGCAGAGAGTCAGAGTCCTGCAGTATGGAAATGAGGATAGACATGGGCATTGGGATCAGCTGGAAGGGCATTGTTGCTTGGCAGGGAGTGGGGGTGTTCATGTGTTCCCCTTCTCCATTTCTGGGAGAAATGAGGGGGGAAATGTGCACTTTGGTGAACTCATAGGTAAAACTTTAGCCTTACTTATTTTACAGGGGAGCAAAGTCCCAATGTGTCTCTGATGCAGAGGATGTCAGACATGCTGTCCAGGTGGTTTGAAGAAGCCAGTGAAGTTGCACAAAGCAATCGAGGGCGAGGAAGATCACGGTCCAGAGGTGATTTCCTTCTTTTCCAGAATAATAATTACAACAGAAAGTGTGTTTGTACTGGATGTACAGACCTTGAATGTTAGCTTTCCTGGGGTGTGAACTAAAATCTTTCTAGTGCACTCTGAAGAACTGAACACTTTCATTTGCAATAGCAATGGTAATGCAAAGAGATCTTTAGAGATAGAGTAAGTTTACCTTTGGGCTCTTGTTTTTCTTGCTTTTTTGTTTTATTTTTAATCAAAGGTGGGACTAATCGGACAGATGCTCCTGCTGCCAATAACATGCCACCTAGTGCAGAATCAGAAACTGCAATGGAAGTGGATGGTACTGAGCAGCTTCCATCATCTTCCTCCTCTACAATGTCAGCTCAAGCTCCTTCAACATCATCTTCAACAGAAAGTCCCCCTTCAACTTCATTACTGTCCTCTCCTGATAATGAACAAAGGCCTTCTTTAGGGGCCTCAACTCAGCCTGTGCTGCATCAGTCTGGTGAGAAGAAATCCATCTTGTCATTGTTTATGAAAAATGCTTCCAGTAAGAAATTACTCTATTTTAGGATATTTTGGTTAATAGATCACAATCTGCTTTCTTCCTTAATGAGACTAGATATTTTATAGGTACCAAGGGATTCCAGCTGTGGTTTGAAGAAAGAGTAAAACATCAACTGTGTACCTTTGTCTCACCTTGCGTGGCATTCCTTTATTGGTTAATGAATTATACTATGTATTGATATTTAAGTTTGTACATCTTGAAGAAATTCACCTGTATTTAATACAGACTTATATTCTTATTTTGGGAAAAAGATGAAAGTATATCCCACTGCCAATGTCAGAAACTAATTTGGACACCTTATGGTTTGACTTGACCTTTTCCATCTCAGTGAGGGAAAAGATGCCACAGCCTTTAGAGTTGAATATTTGCACAAGAGTTTATTTTCTGCTTTTTTGAAGTGAGCTTCTAGGCCTCACAGTTGTGGTGGAAAGGCTGATGTGTTCTGAAAGACCTACAGGGTCAGACCTTTTGTCTTATTCTGTTGTAAAAATACCAAGCTGTTTGCCACTGGAAAAGATGACTGATAAGTATCTTCAGGCCCTAAATTTGATGTTCTGGAGTATAGGAGAGATGAGGATTTTCCCAGGAAGAGTGTGCCATTCAATGTACTGTGGCTGCTGTAGCCAAAGTCTTTGGGGCAGGTGAGAAATGATGGGGCACCTGGTACCTGAAAGGCAGGGAAGATGAAGACATAAGTTGAGATTCATGAGACATGTCATTTTTGCTTTTCAAACCTTGCAACTAGTCTGATACTTATTTAGAGGAAATAAACAATGATCAGAAGTGTGACAACACACCCAGGAAATTCAGAAAATGCCAGAGTTTATTTAGTATCAGAGGCTTTTAGTCACCTATGATTTTTATTAGTGTTGGTGTGAGCTTGCTGCAGTGTCAAGTTTTTTCACAGTGCACACATAAGATGATTAAGGGGTCTACTCTAATTCAGTATAACCCAGTTTAGCTGCCATCTTGGTCCAGAGGCACTCATACCATTACCAAAGGTTCATTTTGATCTATTTATTTATTTTCTAAAATATGCAGTGTATTCTTGGAAGTTAGAGTGGCCAGGAGAGTACCTACCATATTAAAAATAATTGCTTCAAGCTACGTCATTGAAACTCTGTGGGTTGCATAATGATAATGCACTAGAGAGCATTTTTGGAATTGTGATGCATTTTCTAGCCTGCATTTTAAGGAATCTGTGGTGACCAGAAAAATATTTTTCTCCTGAATCTGCCTGCATTTCTAAGTAAAAGTTTATTCTGCTAGCATGAGGTTGTTATTTCTTGATCCAGCTCTTCTCTGAGAGCATTTCCTCTTTCCCAGTGTTACTTTGGACTTATGATTCTCCATATATTTTGTTTTGTTGACAGACAGTGGATATACTTTCTAATTTGCTGTATAATATTTGATAGGCTCTTTGACTGTACCTAAACAGAGTGTCAGACTGGCTGCTTAAAATTGTCTACAGGACTCCTGCAGGAGCAAACTTAATAGTACTGGGTGTTTGCACCTGGGGTTTCAAAGGCAGTGCAAACTGAAGTTGCTGTAAAACAAGTCTTTGGGTAACATGGGTGAGTTTGGGGAGAGGGGAAGCTCTTGGGCAGAGGGAGCAGCAGTTGTGGGTTTGTGGATGAGGAAGCTTGGTTGGGAATGTCCATTTTGCAATGTTTTCATGCTTAGGTAACCCATGACTGTGCTCAGTTTTGAGATTTTATTTACTCCTTGTTTGTAGCCTGTAAAGATGGAAAACACTGCCCTCTGCATCAACAGGATCCCCTGAGTTTGTTCAGATGTGATTAAAACCTGCTGCTTTTTCTGGGATGAAGGGATGGGGAGAGTGATAATGGGAACAGTAGTTTAAATACAGTGGGGTTAAGTAGGAAGACCAGATAGAAGGTGTGTTGTAAAAGATGGATGGCTGGGGAAGCATTTTGGAAAATGGAAGAAGGAAAGCAAGATGTTTTCAGCCACCATTTTGTGTGAAGTGGTGGGAGATACAAGTCTGAATATGATAGCTAAGAGTTAGCAAATACAGAATATGTTTTCAGGAGATTACTTCTTTGGAATCAGAGCACAAATTCCTAAGACAGGCTTGTGAACAGCTTTCCCTAAATCATTCCTACAGATTCCTGTACATGGGCACCCGTGATAATCCTGTCTTTAAAACAGCAATACCTTTGCTTAAGTGTTACAGTTCAAATATATTGTTGGTGTGGTGTTCCAGAAAATGTGCCATGTGGTGAGCATTTGAGCCTCTACCTCCCAATTACTTTTTTAAAATTAAGAGATGAATGGTACATGTTCAAAATAGAGTCAGTACAAAAATGGTTCAGTGCTGGAGGATAATTCTCTTTATCTGTATATTCTAGAAGTTGGAATATCTGAGTAAGTTACAAATAAACAACAAGATCAGTGCAAAATCTCAGTAGCCTGTTTTTGTCAGTACATTTGAATAATTTTTTTTTTATAATGAGGACAAATGCTGGAGATTTCCGTGCTTATCACTAAGGAAAAACATAACAGATTTACTTTCAGTGGAAACTTTCAATTAACTTTTTTGCATTAGTTTTAAGATGTTGACATTTTAAACCACTAATGAACATCAGATACAACAAACAGTATAATATAAAAAATTTTTCCCCCATAAATAAAATTCACAATGGTACCATTGAAGGGGATGCAGAGGGGCAGTTGGCTAATTAGTACAAAGCTTAATCCTAATATGTGTTCTGATATAAATTTTGAATGGGAAAGTGGCAATAGCTGGGTTTTTTAATTTATTTCCATTTCTGTTTCCTCACTCCAATTGCTGGCAAAATAAACATTTGCTTAGGTATTCTGAAATGCATTAAAAGGTGTTGCCATTGAACATCTTCAGGATAGTAGTTATGTCTTTACATTTTGTACTGTAGTTCTTGCTACATCTTAAATTGTAACTGTCTCTGAACTGATTGGAACTGAATCAGCAGCAATTTTAGGCATCATTGAAATTTCCTTAAAAGCATTGTCTGGACTGGTTGGATTTCTAATTTCTGTAAGTGCTCATGGAACATGAAAACTATTCATAGCAAATCTCTTTGATGCCATATTCCTTTTAGGAAGTCTGTCTTTTTTTTCTTGTTATACCTGATCAACCATAAACTGGCAGGATGCTTTTCCCAGAAAATGGCATTAGACTGAGGACATTAGAACTCACGACCATTCAGTATGAACTAGTGCTTGCCACTGACTTTTCAATTATTGGATTTTGTCTCTGGGTTCGTTTCTCTTTATAAATAAAAATTTAGGATTTGTTTGCTTTGCTGCCTGGATAAGGGTTACAGATTATTTGTTAAGCCTTTGTTTGGATGAAAGGTTACATGCCAGCATAATGCTCTCAAGTATTTTAACATTGCAGCTTGATTTCTTTTTTTATTTGCAGATTTCCTCATATCTACAAAATATTTCTGAGTGCTCTTCATATAAATCCTTTCAGGATAGGTCTGGACAAGCAGTTTATAGCAGGACTAGCTGGAGCATTTGATGTGAATATTTGAGCCTGAATTAGCTCCTCTCCCCCATATATCATAGATGGGAGTAGTTCAGCAGTGCTTCAGGTCCATGTGCTTCAGTTACTGCCAACAAAGACACAGCCTGTGTTGTATAAAGAGAAGCACTTGCTATCCAGCACTTGTGCACGTGGAGAAAATCTGCAAAGAGCATGGAGAGAATAAAAGGTTGCTTGGAAATGTGGTTTTCTAGCAGTTTGCAAAAATGCTGTTAGTCAGGCAGTGAACTGGTACATTCCAAAACAGTACAAGTGACAGATGAATAAAGGCAAAGTGATGAAAACAGTGAAGCCTCAAAAATGGAACTGAGAGAATAATCTATTAAGAGGATGATACTAAGAATTGCTAATGATCCAATAAATTACTGTCTTTGTAGGACCACTTAGCAATGTTTTCAGACTGTGAATCTTCATCCACTGGGAATTTCTGAAATTAAAAAAAAGGGTTCATAGTAAAGTTGTTGCGGTTTTTTTTTTGTGTGTCTAGCTCTTGTTCTGCCACCTATTTCCATAGTCTGAGTTTACTTTTGGCACAGGTTTACTGTGATCAAAATTTTTTTGGTCACGTCAGGAAGCTATCACATTAATTCTGACAGCTTACCTGTTTTCAGGAAACCACAGTTGCATAATTTTACACCACAAACATACTAATTTATTCTACATGTTAGGAACATGAAAATGCATACTTCTCTTGTTTGCTTTGTTCTGACTCAGTCAGGCTGTATCTATTTTCATTAAACAATTCTTTGTTAAGTAGTTCAATTCTTGGAGATGGGGAGGGGTTTGCATTGAAGGACATAAACCTTCAACATTTAAGTCCTGTGATTTGTGCCTTTAGGGTGAGAAAAATTTCAGTAGTTTATTTTATAATTTCTGGGTGTTAATAAAGTATTCACATATTTTTTCCCCACTGTAATTGCATCTAGTATCTGTTATTCACATAATTTTTTTCACTGTGATTACACTTAGTATCTTTTATTCATATATTTTTTGTCACTGTAATTACACTCAGTATCTGTCGCTTCTCTCTTCGGTCAGTCCCCCCACCCTTCCTCTCTGTTCTATATACTGTATGTTCAATTATTCTTTCTTTTACATACTTTTTTGTTTGTTTGTTTTTCCCCCTCCCTGTCTGTCAGAGTTGATGGGACCTGAGTTAGCAATAATCCGTAGGGGTCTGCAGCGACTGAGGCTTAAGAAAGAACAACAGAGACAGCGAGAACGAGAACTAGCTGAGGGTTCTGCTCCACAGGCATCCTCCTCTGCTCAGTCCTCCTCTAAGGGCTCCTCACAGGACCCTCAGGCATCAGGTTGTCCTTTGCCCAGGTTTCCTGAGCAGATAACAAAGCTCCAGTTTGTGCTGCTGTTGTTTGCTGAGATGCTTCTCCTCCAGAACAAGGCACTTTAATAATGCGTTTGCTGCTTGTCTTGCCTTGCATGTGGTGGTGTTTATCATCACATGGTTAGGGAAAAGAGTTGTGTTGGCAGGTTTGATTTATCTAACATGTTTGGATTACAATGATAATATGTGGAAAAGGTGTTCTAGGTGCATGGTATCAGGTTTGTGCAACGTTTGTCAGAGCAGCTGAGCAAGAAATTGCCGTGCCTTGAATAGAATAAGAATTATACACTTGAAATCTTATTTTGCCTTTAATTGTGTCCAAAAGCAACATTTGAGATTTGGCTTTGGGTTAGCATGTGTTCCAAATCAGAGTAACAACTCAGTAAAACAGAATTTTGGCGCTCTTAAATGCTGTGGTTTTACAGTAAGTACAGTGAAAATACTTGTAACAAGCCAAAGTCCCCAGAAACGCTTCCCTTCTTTGAACAGAGCGACTTTTCCTTTCACCATCCTCTTTCTCTTGTTTTATTGAGTTTAAAAATTATTACAAGAAAGCCTCAGATATGTTTATAATAACATATTTGAGAAAGTTAGGGTAGAAGCATGCATATGAACCAAGAGGCAAACCCTAAAGCATAAACTTGAAGCAAACTTTATCATGGCACCATGTGAAAACGAGTGAGCTGCATGCTGTGTGAAAAATCAGCATATTCTGTGTTGAGAAGTCATGTCTGGCAATGTTTCCTCTGTGGATAAATTCTGTGACAGTTGAGATGTGGCTAAATTGCTTATTACAAAGATTGTGTCATAACTTCACAGCTGTCTTGCTATAGTTCAGTCCATTCCATTCCTTTATCTGAAGCCTTACAGAACAGCTTGATGTAACAGTGGCTAATGCTCTAGTTGCAAATATGTAGTTACTGAATTTTGAATAACTTTCTTCACTAGAAAATTCTCCTGTGAGTTTTCAGAATGTTTGGAAACCAGTATATCCTGGAAGGATATGTGCTTATCCTAGGGATGGCAACCATAAGTGCCTGTTACCTGTAGGAGAAGAGCAAGAAAAACAGTGTTCTTGGAGGTGACTGCAGTTTCCTGCTAGCCCAAAAAAAACCCCAAAACCATGAAAAAAACCCAACCAAAAAGCTACCAATGTTTGGGGTTTTTATTCAGCAAACCGAACATCACAATTTATTAACTCAAAGATATTGAGTGATGATAGAGGCAAAACCATAACTAAAACAGTCATCAGGGCTTGATCTTCCATTTTCTTTTCAAAACAGCTTAAAAGATTTTTTTTTTCCCACTAAATTGCTTCCCATTGAAGGTTTAAGCTGAGGAATTGCTTTGACTGGGAGTCAGGGGTGTATTGTACTTGGTTTGGAGCCCCACCACTGCCTCTTGTAGTTGTGAGTTTGCACATGTTCTGCATTTTAAGGGAACTAGTGGGAATAACTGATCCTTTTGTTTGGATCACCAGCAGAACACATACATAGCCTTGGAGGAAACTGGCATTCAAAATTTCAGTATTCAAGCATTTACCTCTTTCTTGAGGTGATGACAGTGAATTTGCAAATTAAACCATGAAAGACAAATTCACTCAGCGTTATGGAAGCAGTTATTTGTGGGGAGAGATAGAAGGAAGCATTTTTATAGCTGACCTCCAGATCCCGAGGATGTGAATCTTCTTGAGGTTTGGTCTGATGGGTGGAATTTGTTGCCTTCAGCATTATGGACAGGGGAAGACTTAAAATGAGGAACTCAAATTGAAATATTTAATATGTTTGGTCAATTATTCCTCAAAAAATTTGATAAAAGATTGCATTGCCTTTTCCTTTCTACTTGTCTATGTAAATACAAGAAATTCTTGTTGCACTTCATCAGCTTCTTTCCTTGTATTCTTCCTACTCCTGCTGTGGGAGGGAACAAGTGAAGCTCATTTCTTTAGGTTGGGGAATCCTTACTTCCTTCATAAGATTTCTGCACTCTGGACAGGAAATATTCTCTGTACTTGCTCATTTCTTTTTATGCAAGTTACTTTGTTTTGTTACCTTTTTCTGAACTCCCAGGATTTATTTTTGGAAGTTGTGTATTCACAGTCTATTCATTTGGAAAACCAGAGCTTCAGACTTTTGGTCTCTTGCTTCTCCATAAACACAGTTGGTTTCTAACACTGTGGTTAGAAGTTGACATTTCAGACATATGGATGAGAAAAAGAAGTTATTAGTTTTGGGTTGTTGGAGTTTTTTTTTTAATAATAAATTCCTGTACAGAGACAATGTCTATATTTTATTTTTTTCCTGCTAGGCTGTCTTTGTTGCTTTGTCATGAAGCAGATGTTCAGTTTTCAGGCACATATTCATATTTTCAAACAAAAAATTACACCCCAAAATGCGTCTGCCACTCTGTAAAGTGGCATCAGAGCCTCTGGCCCAGGGCTGCAAGTTCTCAGTCCCTACTCTGGTAAACTTGTATAATTTGCACTTGCAATTTTGGAGGGAATTCAGTGTGAAACTGAGGCCATTTTCTTCCAACTTGTATTTCATTTTTAATCCTTACCTTTGCAATCACAGAAGCTCAGTTATGAGGAGAAAAAAAAAATTCCATCCATGTTAGAAATTACCCGTTGAAAATGTCAAGAGCCGAAAGCTTTTACAGTATTAATATAAAATTAGACTGTATGGTAGTTATTCTGTCTCCCAGTCCAATGAATTGTAGTAATTCCATGAGGATTTGTAAGCTCTGTCTGTAGTAGTTAACCTTCACCATTTAGAAAAATATGGCCCAAAGTTTGTTGTTGTTGAAAATGGAGGTGAGTTAACTGAGTAATGATTCACAGAGGGACTGTTTGACACGGAGAAAAAAGGTGGTACTCCCTCAGACGGCAGAGAGCCTTTGTTTTAGTGGATACTTCTCATAATTATTGTGTAAATTTGGCTGAATTTTAGAAGGTATATGCCGGTCTATTTTATCTTCAAGCCTTTGCTTAGGTGTTGAACAGATTCAGATTTTTTTTGATAGCCAATTTAATTAGGGGAGCTATGGTAAATTTTTTGGTTTAGTTTGTTGTTTTTGAGGGTATTTTTGTTATATACTTTCTCCCACAAAGCCTAGTTTTAACTTACGTTTTTGTGGCATTTCATAATATTTAGATCCTGTGCAGTATTTAAACAACAGCATCTATGTGCTATATGCAAACAACAAAGAAAATAAACCTTCTTAAGATGTTGTTATTGCTGCTCTGCCCAGTGCTGATATCCAGGTATGCATCACCATTACCTGCATCACTTCTCCTTTTGAGAACTTTTAGGAAATCGAATGCAATTTGAAAAGTTACAGAAACATGAACCAACTAAACTTGAAGAGAAAAAACTCCACATTATAGATCCTTGTGCATCAAGGGTTCCTGTAGTGGTCAGTGTACATAATCTTACCCGCAAAAACTGATGTGAACCCTTCTTTTCTGAGGGAAAAAATTTGATTTAGACTGCATTTATTGTAGAATAAAGATATAGACATGTGCATCAGGCCTGTTGTAGAACCTGTGTTGCAAATTGACTTTTTTTTTTCTTTTTTACTCTTGGGTTGTTTCAAAAGTCTCAATGGTCCATGTCTTTAAAGCAGAACAAATTGGACCTTCATTTCTGTGTTAAAACTTTTGGAGAAGAACAAGGGAAGGACTGTAGCTTTTCTTACTAGATCCTTTGCATTCTTCGTAAACACCCAGGTGTAGAAACGTGTCCATTTGAAGTCCAAAATATGTAACTGAGAGCTTATTCACTGTGCAAAGCAGTTATTTATAGTTACTAAAACAAGTATTTAATTTCTTAGGTTAAGGTCCACTGTATATACCATATCTGGGACTTTCAGAACAGGTCCCACTGCTTTAGACCTGGCTCTGACCCTGGAGCTGGTGTTACAGAGATATAAGGAGGAAATTTTTTTTAGCCAAAACAGCAGAGGTGGCATGCTAATATTTCGATGAAGTCAGCTGCTGATTGCCCAGACTACAGGAAGATCCTTCAGCATGTAACTGACCTTAAAATTATCTTCTATTTTCTGTTTGAGGTTCCCCAAATTTATGAATCTCCAGTTCCCTCTTTAAGTGGTGCTCCAGTTTAGAATGTACTGGTGACATTACAACCAGTGGTGAACTGCATTGGGATGTAGACCCAGCCTGTGAAGGCTCAGGTAAGAGTTTGGATTTTTGTTTGTTTTTTTAACTATATGGCACAGTTTTGGTAATACTTTTTTTTTTTTTTTTTCCAAAAGCTCTTTAAGAAATTACGAAAGTATTTTTTCAGATTTTTTTTTTTTTTTTTTTACAAAACAAAGCCATATATTAAAAAAAGAGGCATTTACCTGAACTTCCCTAGGCTGGTTTCATGGTCATGGTTGTTTCTCAGACTGCAGTGCCACTTCAAGAGGTGCTGGTGATCTGTGGCTCCAGGGAACTTGGAAAGGACACAAGTGAGTTTAAAATTGCTACAAACTGAGCTCTTAACCATGTTAATTTGAATATTTAGGATGCTTCCTCTGTGTTGCTTAAATATTCTCTTATTACAAGTAAAATGCATTCACAAAGTTGTATGAAGACATCAGTCATAGTGAGATGTAGGAGGTTTAAACCTACACTTGCATGGACTACTACCTAGAAAAATCTTCATTTTCCCTTGATTCAATGATGCACATGGTAAAACACACCTACTTTGTTACCTACTGTTGCATAGAATGAGGTCTTAATAAAATCAGAAGTGCTGATAATAGGGTTAGTAAATGTGATTTCTTATGCTTCTAATAAAAATATGTCAGTTCAGTCATCTTTCTTCTGTTCCTCGGGGTCTGAATGAAAGAGCTGATGATGTTGGCTTTTCCAGCCGAGTGGAATGTTTGGCAGCATGAGAAGCATTTTAAACAAGGGCATAAAACCTGTGGAAAGAATTGGAGTGCGGGAGCAGAGCACGACTGGGAATCTCTGTGCTGCCTCGTTTGGCTTCTCAGCTTTCAGTCCAGCACCTCCCCTCCCTTTGGCACTTTTGATACAAGTTAATCCCAAGCATGGACTTTGTGAGTCAGAAATCAAAGCCAGCCTTGGAAACGAGGCAGCAGATTGATTCCTGTGCTGAGTCAGCTGGAATACAAGTAGATCATCTTATTACATGAAGCATCTACACATCAGCTCTTTGCTCTGATTTATGGTCCAAAAAGTGGTTTACTACTGCACTGGACAAACTCCACTGTAAGGACTTCTGTTCTAATTTAGAAATTGTATGTAAAGCACGCTTTGCTTTTGCAAAGTGAAACATGTTAATGTTACAAGTCTGCTACTTAAGAGCTGCATCCCATCTGAATCTAGGGGGTAAATTCTGTGGTCTGTAAATTTGGGTGTGTTTGGTGCCAGGCAGAGGCATGGCTGAACAAAGAAGACCAAGCGGAAGCAATTTTATGTTCCTCAGTTATGGAAATAAACCCTATAAGCCCAGTTACCAAAACAAGCCAAAACACGGTGCCCCAGACTGTCCTGGTCTCTGTTCTTCGTTCCTTCTCCCCTTCCCTATCCCTGGTATCAGTGTAAGCAAGGAACAGGCTGTGATTCTTGCACCAGTGGCTGGGAGTGAGGTATTGCTTGAGGATATATATATTTATTCAAATCAGCTTGACAATTTTTGGTTGGTTTTATGGCTGTACTACAAAATAGGTCATGCTGGTGATTCTGGCCCAAACCTGGAAGGGAGTTTTGTGTAGGAGAGAGTGTATTATTTCATTACTTTCTTTGTGTAGGATTTAAATTTATGTTAAAATTCCTTTAGCATGCTGTGATGCTGATGGACTGTGACTCAGTTTGTAATACAGGATATTAAATCCTTTTAGCTTAGGATGAATTTGTTTATAACAGAAGATTAACAAGTGGAACCAAAATATGATAGTCTAGCCAATATCTCTGAAATACTGTGTTCATTTATGTACATCAGCTCATCTTAGGATAATACAGAAATATGATCTGCTCTTCAGGGGTGACAAGGAAAAGAGACTCCCAGGAGATACCAAATGTTGCATCTGTCATGTGTCTGCACAATGAATGTGGTGCTGGTGATAGTCATTAACTGGTAGTGTCTAGGGGGAAAAAAGTGCACTTAACTGCTGGGGAGGTTGATTATTTTATTTATTTATTCATTTATTTCAATTGTTATTTTTATAAGACAGAGTGGTGGGGTGCTGTGATAAACTCACAGACTTGTTCTCGGTTATGAGGTGCCTCAGAGTTGCAGCATCTAGGAATGCAGAACTACCAAACTCACACAAGTGGGATGTGTTTTGGTGCTTTGATGCTTTAAAACATTATTATTAAAACAGTATTTAAATATTGAAGGTGCTGGTATGCCATTGAGTATTCTGTGTTGAAGGATAAGTATTCTGAAACTTACATTTATCACATGGTTTGAAATAACTGTGTCATTTGGTAGCTGGGGCAAAGGCTTTACAAGCCATGACTTTTCAGTGTTTTTCCTGAAGTGTTAAAAAAATTGAAGAACACAGTAAAATCTTTGGTAATGGACAGGAATTTTTCAGTATCAAGATGTCAGCAAGCTTCAGGCTGTTCAGTGAATAAATAATGACTTGAAACAAGTGGCTTTGCTTCTGTCATGCCTAGAAAATGCAATATGGCTGGCTGCTCATAAAACAAACCCAAAGCTTCCTTATGTTGCTGCTTTTTTTTTATTTTAAACTAACCTATGATCGTGACATTGCTGTGCAGTTCTCTGCTGCTTATGTTTTAAGTTGAAATCTCGTTTTTGTTTCAGATTCTCCTTCTTCAGTGGTTAACAAACAGCTTGGATCCATGTCACTTGATGAGCAACAGGGTGCGTGTGACAGGAAATGCGCTCTCCCCAGCCATAGCTGATTGCAATGCTTCCTTTTCAAATTGCCTTTCACGATGATAAACAGTCTAAAAATGCTGTTCATCTGCATAAAGTAGAGTTCTGTAAGCAGATCTGCTGGAAACTCATTAATTATTTAATTCTCAGTATGAGTAACAGAGTAAGGTTGTTTTCAAAAGCCATCCCTATGCTCAATGCTTAATGCAATTACTAAAGTTCAATGTAGGTGCAGTAAATGTCTTTATGTACTCTACACACATTTAGAATAATTTTCTAAAATGAGAATCAAAATTAATTCTTTAAAGAGGTTTGCTTTTGTTTTTGTTTTGTTTTTTTTTTTTTTCTGAATGGTTCTTGGATCAGAATGCAAATACCAAGATTGAAGTAATGTATAATCACATAATGCCAAATTAGTTTATCTTACAGTCTCAAGAGAGATGTGCAGCTTTGTTATTCTTGCAGTTTGAGTAACTGAGGAGCACCTGTGGCACTCGGGTGCATCTTTACCCCTGTAACCCCTCATCCCACCCCTCTTCTGCTAAACAAAGACTGGTGTTGCTCTCTAGGATCCCTGTGGGCTGGGGGTAGAAAGGACATTTGTGAGCTTCCCTATGCCCAGTCTTCAAATTGTGAGCAGTGAACTGGGTCATAGGGGACTCCAGCCCAGCTCAACCGATGCCACCTGTGGGGAGTATTTATGCCTGAATAATTAATGAGTGATAGATGCTAATTTAAAAATAGATTTCCATACACTCTGCATTATGCTTACTTCCATAGCAAAGCCTCTGTAGAGACTTAATAGCTCACATCCCACAAAAGAGCTTTCTGTTGTCCTGTTGCACATTCTAATCTAGAAAGCCATTTTGAAATCCCACTTCTGAAAAACAGCCTGTTTGGCAACTGTTGAAAGTGTGGTTTATTTTAGGGTGCCAGAACAGAGGAGGGAAAAAAATGATCAAGCTCTGTTTCGTATTGACAAAATAAACTCAGTTTGTGGAATTATATTTTGTGATGAAATAGCCTTAGACCTCAGTGTGTAAATTTGCTAATTCTTCATGGTTCAGTAGCCAACATCAATCCAATAGTCAGGTTTAGCTGGAAAACTTGCTTGTAATTAGTGGGCAAGTTATGCTTTCTATTAGGAACACAGGATAACACATTATTTGATCAGACTAGAATAATGTAGAATTAACGTTAAAAGTCTATGTGTTTACTGAGGTTCTTACAACTGCAAAAGTTTTGGGAAACTGTTAAATTGTTCTGTGAAGTTATGAAATCAGCCCAACTGACAACAAAGGTCAAACCAGAAGTTTTGGTCCCAGAAATCAGTTGCCAAGTTTGTATTGTATTCTTCCTCAAGCAGGATCAGTTGTCTTAACAGCTAGTTTGTATTTTTAATTGCATAATTGTGATAAACTCATAGTTTTAATAGACTCTTAGGGGTCTTTTTTCTAGTAGTTTTTTTTCTGCATATAAGAAATTACTTGAACTAATGTGAAGGGATTTCCTTTTGTAGAAGCACTCCAGGTTTTTCAATATGCAAAAACATCTCCCCAAAATACATTTGTTTATCAGTACACCAGTTTTTCTGTTTCACTGGTAGACAAAGTTACTTCTAATTTTGAAAACTAGGAATTTGAAATAGGAGCAAATTTATTAGGAAATCCATTGTTCAAATGATAACCAGAAAGAATAGTTTGCTGATGTCCAGTTGGATTTTTGAAGTTAAACTGCTTTAGTTTCACTTAGTATTTGAACAGAAATCTCAAAATAGTGTAAGTAGCTAATGAAAGAATTCATAACAGTTCTTTTTGTATAGAAATAGAAATATTTTGTTCTTATTCCTGTCTTTTCTTAATTTAGTACTGAATCAGCTGCTGTGTTCTGTTGAACCAGTCTCTCCGGTGGGCATTTATGTTTTAAGACTGGTTTTGGGTTTAAAGATCTCATATTGCAAGCACATACATTTATAAAGCCATAATTCTGGCAGTCCAGCAGAAGCTCTAAGTCATTCCTGTCTGTACAAAATGGTTTCAAATGCATTACAGTGACCTACCCTGGATTTTTTTTTTTTTTTAATTTTGGGCTTTTTTTGGACTGTGATTGTAAGAATGGAGGGTTGCCTGTTGGATCTCTTGCAGTGTTAGGACTTTAAGGTACTGCCTGAATTGGAGTGAGTGAAGAGGGAACTTGAGGCTCACACTGTAAATGTGCCCATGTATCCCAAAGCATCACAGTGCTGCTTCCTACAGACACAGAATACTGATATTTCTAGATATTACTGTGAGGGTTTAGTTATCTGTTATGGTGATGGGATCATCTAGACAAAGAATTTATATGCCCTGGGCTATAGGTTAGGCTGGTCCAAAGAATTATTTGATTTTTCAGTCTTCCCTTATACTGACTGGTATCAGTGTAACAGTGTTTAGTCAGAATTCCTCACTGGATAAAGGAATCTCCACACTTCCCTCCAAGTTCAGCTGCTTCTGATGAATTTTCATGTGTTAAGCCTTCCCAGTGAATTCCTATTTTCTGAAACACACCACCTATTTTTTTTTTCTCTTCGGATCGATTTTTCAGCCTTCAGAAGAATCTTTCTTTGGTCTTCACACAGAATATGGTGCTGTATAGGAATTATTTTGGGGTTTTTTTTCCATGAGGAATCATCTATCCTCTTCTCATGGGGTTGCCAACAGACTAATGACCAGGACAGCATTTGTGATGTGGGAAACCAGCTTGAAGTTCCTTAGGGTGTTAGTTTAGCTAGGAAATGCACTCTGTAAGCTTGTCTTTATGCACTTCCACTTCATAGCTGGGAGCCCCAATCTTTGTGAAGTTACACTTGCACAGATTTCTTTTCTGAGGGAAGAAGTGTCTCTGAGGGGTATTGTCATCAATTGTGCAGTTTGGGTTTGTGGGTTTTTTTAATCCAGGGTTATGGATGAAATTCTGTCTTCAGTTTTAAGGGTGGTAGTTTAAAAGTGCTTTCTTCCTGTATGCACCTCGAGAACGGACAATTTAATGGGATTGTGCTTTAGGACAGGGCTGTTTGTGAAATAAGACTGTAAGTTGTTGGTAGTATCTTTAAAGTATAATGTGTTTGGCTGTAAAACTAGGTAAAGTTTCAAGGCATTTTTGAGGAATTTGGAATAGTTTAGGAAGGTGTTGACAAACTACAACTTCTGCTTGAAGCAGTTTATTACCCTACTAGAGCTTGCAATCAGAAATAGTTTTGGCAATAGCTGTCCCCTAAATAAATGGCAGAAGCTTTTCCTCTTCTTCCCTTCATTATCAGTGTGAAGTAGATCTGTCCTGATGGGATGAACAGAGTAGAGAAAGAGAACAGTTCTTCATTCAGCTCTAGGCTGTCTTTGGCAATCACATTTTCCTTTCCTGAAAACAAAGAGTTCATGACTTCTGGGTTTTATGTGCCTTCTCTGAAAGAATGTTCAGTTGTGTATTAGGCAGAATTTATTTGTTTTCTTCACAGAGGCTCCCATTCAGCTTTCATAAGCAGTGTAAGCTTTATACAAAATACTGAACAACACAACTAATTCTGTGCAGTTTATTGCCAGATTGTTGTCTCATCTGTCTTTTAAAATGTTTCTTGTCCTTATTAGTGTCTATGTTATGCCCTAAAGCTACCTTCAAGAAAAAACTGACCCAGTCCCAATTGTAGCTCATGTTGTTGTAGGTGTAAGAAAACTCTATTGCCCAATATATTTTAACAGCTCTCTGTTTCCAGAAATTTGTAAAAATAATTTCTCAGTCAGTGCCCACTTTGGATAAGTCTGCAGCAAATCTTCCACCTGTTTGGGTGTGAACAAATATCAGCATTGCTTCCAGGGTAAGTGTAGGCACAGGACAGCCTTTATGCATCTTGGTTAAATTTTCAGGTGTTGAGATTTTGAGAGAGGAAAGCACTGTAATGATAATGTTGTCTGAGCTTTATAACACGTTAGGTTATTTTTGGGTAGCAATGTTTGGTTACTGTGGTTGGTGATATGAACTGGGTTTGTGCTGAAGCAAACGTTGCACAGCACAGACATTGTTTGGTGCTTGTCTTGGACTGTTCACAGCCCTGAGTGGTCTTTCTTTATCTGGGTTCCCAATTCCAAGATAGGTCTTGTCTGTACCTATTTAAAGGGAGCTAAAGAATTTCCCAGCTCTGTCTCTTTTGACTCTTTCAGTGTCAGCTCCTGTTGACTTATGCAGTGATTGGAAGGATCAGTATTTGTACTTAGGGGTTTGACCAGACTTTTATACAAGGAGATGTTTGCTCATAGGTTGTCAAAAAATGGAGAAAACACCTGTTTAGTTAAGAAAGAACATGTCATTTTTGTTCAAACTATCTATGTAGAACTATAAAATATTTTCTTAGATTTTTTTCTTACTTTATTTCAGGGATTGGAGACACTGCTTTTGATCAGTTTTATCCACTCTGACAAGAGTGTAACTGGAATCTTTATTTTAGAAGGACTATGAACTTTTCTTTGCACAGGATGAGGCCCATACCATGTGCACAATTAGGATCATGGCTGTAATTGGTTAATTCCCTTTCACATAAAAATATTTTATTTTTTCTTTCAGGGTTTTTGTGGTATGGTTTGGGGTTTTTTAATTTCTCTTCAGAACATAGACATAAGTATTTAAAGTTCTTTGGCACAGTTGATCACAGCTCTGATCCTGTGAGTGGGCTTCTGCTTGTCAGCAGTTTAAAAATATGAGCATTGATTGTTAGGTTAAATTCTTATTTGCTATTTCACAGTTACTATAATTTAATTGCATCTTCTAAAATAAATATCCCGTGGCAGTATTGCAGCCATTACTGGTATGATAATGGCCTTTTTAGTGGGGAAATTTGTAGGTTTGTGTTCAAATCAAATGTTAGGTTTTAATGGATTTACACAAAGATGATCTGAAGCTGTTACTTTATTACACTTGTCAGAGTGCTGCCAATACTGCAAGTATATTTATAGTCAAATTTCTATATTCTATAGGAAAATATGAGATGGTTTTGTCCAAATAAAAAGCTCAATATTCATGAGAAGCAAGACTTACATGCTCACATGCAGCAGAGGACTCATGGACTTGCTGTGGTTTCAATGTGATTCACTTCTGTAGCTTTTGGACATCGTGCACAGTTTGTTTTGCCAGTGCTCCCCTTCTGCTTGCAGTTATTATAATATGAAAGGGTTTTTTTTTAAACATGAAGCTCTTGGAACATGAATTTACAGTGTTTTATGACAACTGGCTGACAATTTACAGCAGATCTAAGGGTATTGGTAGTTTTCTGGTTTCTAAGTAGGCAGCAAAGTAAAGGGGATGGTGATTTTTCTAGACTGCTGATTGTGTCTAGATCTCATCATCTTTTTTTCTGTGTATTTACTGAGGCAAAAGGACTGAACACCACTTAATTTATAGCCTTCTTATTAATATATTTATTAGAAAAGGGATCTGCTTATTAATGATTAGATTGTGTGTACACATACCTATCTGCAATTTTATTTACTTGCATGTTGAAGGACAGCATCTCCTTTGTTTGCTCTTATAATTAGAAATAATTTTAGACCGTTTCTCAAGCATTGCAAATTCGGTGTGTTCACTCTGAAACTTTTTAACTTTTTGCTTGGCCTGTAAGAGACCTTAAACTGATACTATACATGTTACTGCTACATTTGGCTTTGCTAGGATAACTAAATGAACCTTCAGAATTAGAACAACTTCGTGTATGTCACTAATTCCCCTTCAAACTTTATCAACCCCATATTTACAGAGAGTGATAAACCACGAGCAGGAACAGGTGAACCAGTGTTGAGTTTGCACTACAGCACAGAAGGAACAACAACAAGCACAATAAAACTGGACTTCACTGACGAGTGGTAAGAAGTTCATTTTGGTTTTGAGTGGTTCATGAGCAGCACATCAATAATACTTGTCAGGCACAGCTGTAGGTAAATTATTTTCCATATGATTTATGTCTGGTTTTAGGTGTGTATAGACAAATGAAATGGCTGTAGTCCATAATGCATTCAGAACATAAGACAGCCATACTTTACCATCAAATTTGTACAAGAGGGGTTTTTTATTTGTGTGTATTTACTGTGAATCTCTTTAATGCAAACATAATTTGAAATGTGCTGTTTTCATCAAACCTGGTATAAAATCAGTGTCTTATAAAGCAGGGTAATACAGGGCAGTACAGGATGGTGCTTATGTTTTAATTCTCTGGTCTACCAGACTTCTCACATGATATTCTGCAAACTAGTCTTTCTGTGGCCCAATTCCTGAGTTGAAAACACTGAAATTAGTATTTCTGTGTCTTAGGAGTGTTGATGAATGCATAAGATTAAGATACCAACTTTGTGGACTGCTTAGATATTACAGTGATGACATCCTTTTCAGATAATAAATGCACTGTCTAATGGCCTGACTTACTTGGTTTTGTATCAGTCTATCAGCAGAGCATCTCAGGATCTCCCAAAATAACCACAATCCTTACTTTATTTCATCTTACTTCTATTCCTCTGCTTATGTTTTCAAAATTATTGTAGAAGACAGTAAGTAGAAACGCTTGCTGGCATTTGTTATTGAGAGGGGGGAAAAAAACCCCAAACCCAAACATATTTAGCTACTCTTAAGTGCTGTGGCTTTAGACATAAAATATACACTTTGATCACAGCAGTTTGGAAACTTCAGACAGTGATTCATAAGAACGAAGATTTTGCCTGTGTGAATCTGAAATGCTCTATTTAGAGTCCAAATCCATCAAGCTTTGAAAAAATTAGTTCTGCTGTAATGCTTTTAAGTAATTCTGCATTTGGTTTTGTAGCCATATTTGTGTAATGCTTTAGGATAGATGGATTTCACGAGAGAAATCAATAAAGAAACTGAACGTGGTGGTCAGAGAACTTAATGCAGCTTTGGTGGTGGGTGGTGTTGGCAGAGGTTCAAAGAAGGGTTGTGTGGAGAACTGGGGAAAGGAAAAACCTGCTATGGAAGCAGACAGCAGGGCTTAATGTAGTGAAAGCATAGGGGGTTATTTTGCTCTCTCAAAAACATCCTCTTCATGTAACTGGTGGGGTGAAAAATCACATTGAAGTCAAAATTAAAGCAGGGTAATAAGTGAATGCGAATTGAGCATTGGGCTAGAAAGTAGATTACTAAGAGTTAAAAAAATCTTAGTGTTTAGACCATGATTAGGTTTATAAATGAGGCATGAAATAGTAAAAATGCTCAATTTGGTGTCTAGCAGTACCCTTCTTGTCTGGTCATTCAGAAACGATGCTGAAAATCCTCGATTTAGAAGAAATACTAAAAGGACTAGCAAAAACTTCCCTATGTTCTGCAAATTCAGTACAGCAATGACGTGAATGAGCAAAGAATATTGCTCATCAAGATGAGTCAAAGCTCTCATTTAATTTAAAAAATAAAAGCACTGATTCTCAAGTCCTAGATTCTCAAGAATTTAGACTAAGCATGGTTTGTGCTGCTTCTAGCAATGTAGCATATGAAATATTTAATAATAACCTACACAGGTAAGAAGATATTTGTAAAGAGTCAGTCTAAATTCCTGAGAATCATGTTTATAATTGTTTTCTGCTTTTGCCCAGTGATTTGCATAAGTTTGAGGCCACATCACAGAATTGGGACAGGAGAGACTGAGAGAGCTCAGCAACAAGACTTTGCATTTCCTAAAAGAAGATCTTTGCTAGAAAGTCTGAAAACATTAGTTTTGATGACATTCAGGACAGCATTTTACGTATTTCCAGAGGAATCATTTTCCTTATTGTAAACAGAAGTTGGTGTTCCACAGTAGTTATCTAAATATGAATGGGGAGTAAATGTCAAATACCAGCTTATAATAAATCCTGAGAAATAACAAAACTTTGAGAACTGAAAGTCCACACCTCAAAAGGTACAGAAATTATAACTAAGGGTGAAGGGCCTGGAGAATTTTATCTGAATCAAATTTTTTAATTGAATGGGATAAGGTTATTTATTAGTGCTCAGCTGATAGCTTGTCATACCTCTAATAAGACCTCTGAATATTTATACGTGTAAAAAATGTGCAAATAGTGAAAAAGACTGAATGCTTTTGAGTTCCCACAGTATTTGGGAAAGCAATGAATAAATTCTTTGAAGGTTAAAAAAAAAGGTAGGAAGGAGAGAACGGGGTTCTGTGATGCAGGGGGAATAGTGTGGGATGAGAGGCAATGGACATAATAAAAGAGAATTTTGGAATTGCTGCGGAGGTTGATGGTTGTAGCTGCTGCCAGGAGTTATAGAACAGTGGGACTGCAGTGAGAAGGACAATGGTGTCAGGCAGTGCTTTGCAAGGATCTTCTCTATTTACATGATTGTAAATTATTTTCCTTTCACGTGTATGTTGACAGGAGCAGCACAAATTCGAGCTCAAGAGGGAGTGGAACTCACTGCAAAACCGAAGGCCAAGAAGACTCTGTAAAAACAAAAGCTTTGGACGAGTCGGGGCCTGAAGGTGAAGAAGGAAGTAAGATCCAGCATTATTTCTATATTACCAAGGCAAAGATTCTGCTCTTGTGTGTTCATGACTATCAGTGCACACAATGGGAGCCTCACAGCCTCCTTCTGCATGTGAAGGCAGAATGGAGCCATCACAGAGCATGAGTTTTTTAGGAGAGAAAAAGACACCAACCTGAGATGGTTGCAAGTAAACAGAAACAAAATTAACTTATCCTGTCTTGAGTTCTAAAACCATTGTTCTTTTTCCTTAAGGGCATACTGTGGCACAACTTGTATCAAAAGATAGGACAACTGCACTTTGCAATCATAAACGAGTGCTCAGTGTTTTGTTACATTTATTTCAACCTCTTACTGGATTTTGTTAACGTGGGGCTGTCTTGCTCAATTCATTGCCAAAAGGGCAGTCAAGTCAAATGACTGGTTCCAGAGAAATGTTTAAAAAAAATAATTCCTTTTAAGAGAGGGATGACTTAATTTGTCTTCAGAAATAATAGCTTTCAGTAAGTGATCATCTGTATCAAGAGTATTAATGCTATTTTTGCAGCTAAAGTTCTCATAGGATGTCAAGTATATTAAGGAACAAGAAAGAAATAGTTTTTCTTTGTTAGTTGCTTGACCTGGTCAACTGGATAGGTTTATATATATTGACTTTTATGTGACTGGTATCTGAGATTTCAGTAAAGTGACACATGGACTTTGAGAGCATTGTTTTGGTTGGTTTGACCTGGGAATGCTGGTGTCATTTAGACTCCAAATGAAATCATGTGATTGACTATTAAGTTGTTTAATTCAGGAGTTCCTGATGAATCTCACAAGGAAGATGTGAGTGCTGAAGAACTGAAAACTACAGATGAAGCTGTAGAGACAACAGAAGCAAGTATGTATCTGTACTCTTTCAAATAGTTATAGGAAGAAGTAGAGAATGAAAATCTAAATTTTTGATAAGAATTCAGTATGCATAATTTAAATTCTGTGACTGTTTCTGATGTCTTCTAAAATAGACTATAGTCATTAATGGTGGATTTCTTTTCCCCAACATTTTCTGTTAGCTGTATCAGATAAACCTGGTCCTGAGCATTCTGGAACTCAACCAGAAAAAAATGGCCCCGATGCTGACGCTGCCTCTGGGAATTTGGAGGAAGAAGCCTCCAGTGAAAGGAGTGTGAACCAAGACACTTCAAATCAAAGTACTGAATCCACTGCCAACTTGCTTGCTGCAAGTGATGAACCTCAGTCACACCCAGAACCCTCAGGGCTTGCAACTCCAGAGGAGTCCTCCACCAGGACCTCAGCTCTCCAAGAAACCGATGACAGTGACGATGATCCTGTTCTGATCCCAGGGGCGAGGTATCGAGGAGGACCAGGACACAGGTGAGGGGAACACTGAGCTCTGCTGTTGCTTGGCAAAAGGCTTTTTATGTTTGTTTGGGGTTTTTTTTAATTTTTTAAATTATTTGTTTTGTTTATTTGTTCGAATGAAAGATCTAGAAGCTCATGCCTCATATCATTAATTAAAATAGCCAAGAGCTTGATGGCTGAGTCTAATTTGCCTGTATATAAGACATGTATAGCTATAATTTCCCTCCTACCCCAACAGGCTCTTACAGATCTAATGCTCTTTGTGGTTATTTCTTGACTGCTGAATACCTCAGTGCTAAATATTCACAGTTAATTTTTTATTGCTCTCCCTGTAGTCATAAGTATAGAAAGTTCATAAATTTGTATACAGGGTACAGGGACTTACATTTTCTTTCAGCTATACTTTAGATGTTCTTACTTTGGCAAAGCAAGAGCTTTTAACTGCTGTTGTTCAGCAATGCTGTGTTTGTAGTACATAAATTAAAACTGGTGTGTTCAATTTTTCACTCTACTTTTTCTCTGAAAGAGAAACTGTAATCCTTTTACTTTTGTCTGACATTGAATGTTAGTGTGTATGCCAGTAAAAAAAAAAAGTAGACTACTAGTTGTTATTAATAAAAGGCATTTAGTAAGCTTTGTGCTTTTTTAAAAGACGTACCTAGTAAGCTTTGTGGTTTTGTAAAAAAATATAAGCAGCTCTACATACTTGTTTAATCATTCAGTAAACTTAGCCCCCCGTTTGGCATTGTTGGTTTAACACCTCTGTTCACTAATTTCAATTCTTGGACTTTTTAAAAGCTGTAATAATTATTTAAGCAACATCTTTATTGTGTGACATAAGACAATACCTTTTTTACTAGTTTCAGATATAACCTGGTGTCAGGTTCCTTAGCTTTACTCCTGTCCTGTTCAAAGGCAGCATCATCTTGCTACTAATTCCTTATGCTGGCAATGCAAATTCTTTCCAGAAATTTACAACATGTATTCATTAGGAAATCAGGAAGAATTTAATAGTTGTGTACAGAAAAGGTTTTGAATAATTTGCAGTTCAAAGTTGTAAGCCACCACACTGTCAGCAGTGACAGAAAGAACAGTCAGTGGTTGTTTATTACGAAGCACGAGCAATTGTGCTCACTGAAGGACAGTTTTTATGAAGAAGCCAATATATACAGACTCTGTCTTAATCCATTGGCTTCCCATGCAATGCCAAGTAACTGGAGATAAATATCAAATGGCAGAAATATTTTCCACTGCAGAGCCAACGTTCATTATGATTCAGTGATTGAAGAGCAAGCTGTGAAAAGCCCTGCAATTTAAATCCCATTTCCATTTCTGAGCAGGAGTTAGAGCTTCTCTCCATGCACCACGTTGCCTCTACAATGTAATAGTTTTTGTAGTAATGTGATAAGAATGACACTTCCAGGTATCATAGAGCAGTTACAATTTCCCACTAGTGGGGACATCTTAAATGAAGTTGCAATTCATCTGACACACTTCTTTGTGTGCAGGGAGGTTTCTTCCTGTAGCAGTTTAAATTCATCATATAGGAAAGAGCATTCAACTAAATGAATGGTATAATTAAAATTCTCTATGCAGCCTTCTGCTCACTTATTCTTTCCCCAGATAAAATCTGAAAAAAAAGTAGTTTTTTAGTCAATGTTGGTTTAGGATTGCCTGCAGGTTTCCACCACTCAGCTTTAATACCTGACCAATTCATATTGTTCTGCTTTTGTGTGTGTGCAAGCAGTGAGGTTTTCTAGTTTAACTTCCAAGCATTACATTCCCTCCTATGCCCTCTGAGATACTGAGGAAAAGTAAGACATCCTGTGTGTGCTCAGAGGAATTTGGATTTCCACAGAGAAAGCAGACACTGGTGGTCTTAAGGGCTGGCTATAAGCCCTCTGAGTACTTATATCTCATATGAAACAGAGTGAAAGGAGCTGGAAGTCCTCTCTACTACTACGATGTTATAGCCTATAATCCCTTTCACAAACTGATCAGAATTACATAAAACCCCCCTGGCTCCTTAACAAGTAGGAAGCCAACTCAAAACATTGCTGCTGTGATGGGCATAAATTAACTAAAATAAGTCATTTTGTTCGGTGCTAACATACTGTTTGGATTGAAATAATTTTTCACGCCCAGTGCTTATCATTTGAATGATGTTCATCCTGTCCATTTTCAGCTTTTGTCTCATTAGACTTAAGAGTGCCAAGTTTTTCTCACTCTTAGCAGTAAAAATCTGTGGGTTTCCTGCCATCCTGCTGGTTCCTGTCAGCTCTCCTCCCTGTTTCACATCTTTCCTGAATATGGTAGACCAGCACTGTTTGGATTCTGCTGGGATTAATTCTGTGTTACCCTTGGTCTAGAGAGGATTCTCTGAGACACGAGTGAGCTGCAGTTACATCCTTCTCCCCTCTTTGCTTAGGGCTGTCTCAGTGGTGGCCCGTGGTCACACATGAGCTCAATTAGTGCACTGCAGTCTTTCCCACTTTGTCATTTCTAATTAATGTGTGTTATCTTTCACCAGCAGGAAGCTCAGAACTGTATAACTCAACCTTATACTACTGATTTTCCACCCACCTCTTTTTCTCAAGGTCCTTCAGTCCCCTCTACATTGATAAAGCTCCCCAACCTCACGTCCTGCATGAATACATTCCTACATCCTGCTCAAAGACTATTAGCAATATATTAAACAAAACTGCCTGCAAGACTGGTGCTTAACTCCACCAGTGTGCTTTCTATAGGCTTATGTTTTCTCTTTTCTCACTTAGTAAATTGTGTTACCTAACAATTCCTTTACTAAATCTCATTTTCTCAAGTTTACCTAATAATTTAGTTTCCAATGTGTCATCCTATAAGATAATTAACGCTTTTAATATATGAGTAATAAAGTAGATTTTTCTCTCTCTAGAATATCTAGGGGGATGCTGCTTTGGGCTTTTTCCTTTGTGGTTTTGTTTTATTTTCTCTTTCCGGAGAAGGTTATAGTACTGGCCTGCAATAATCTACCTTTTGTGAACATATTTTATACAGTGGAAAAAAAAATGTTTAATTTTTCTACAGGACAAAAAAGTAAAAAAGAGGCCGCAGCCTTCTGAAACAATTCTAAAAACTGTTTGACTAATAAACCTCTTCCAGTATGTAACATTACTTTCCTTTTGCTGCAACCAATTTATTTTTCTTTAGGCTGTGTTTTCTTATTAACCCAATAGCTCTTGTTTACATTGAGGAGAAACTCCACAGTTGGAGAAATTAAGATAAAGGAAACTCTCAGAGTCACTTCCTCACTGTAAAGTACAACTTTCTCCACTGAGAAATGAAGGGCAAACTTCTTATTCTCTACTCTGAAATTATGATCTTTAGCTTCCTCTTAAAAAAAGGAAGTGGCAGAAATATCCTTCTGGTTGCTCTGTTGGCAGTACCTGCAGTTAAATAAACTGACAACTTCCTGCTGCATCAGTGCTGCTGGTCTCACTTTATTTTTAGTAAGGTGGATGTAGATTTCAGATTTATAAGCAGAATGTTGTCCATTTTGCATATCTAATGTTTACAAGGCTTCCATTATTTGAATTTTATTCGGGTACAAATCCAACTTTTAATGTTCTCAAGCTGAGGATTTGATCTTTTTCTCTCTTTAAATAATCTAAAAATAGATACAAGGCACATAATATCTTTTTGGGGGTGCTCATAAATCTCAAAACACAGTGAGGATAGATGGTTTCTCACCAACTCACCTGAAACTGAACTATCAGGAAAGATTGTGCAAGGTTTGCAGCTGCTTTAGTATTTTGAAAAGGACTTAAATACTATCAACAAAATGTGTAGAAATATCATGGTCCTTTGGTTGGTTGGCTAAGTCAGCTGCATGTTGACTAAGAATCAGCTGGGAATAGTTTTGACACCTAAGGACATTTCTTTAAAAGAAATAACTGAGAATGTGGCATCTGATTTTTTTCAGTAGCATTTCTAGAGCATCACTACAGGAATGGCCTTCACAGGTGACTAAAATAAGCTAAATAGTTATTTCGTTTTTTCACATCACTGGGCTAGTCAGAACATGTTTTTTTTAAGAAATTATGTAAGGAAATGCACAGAATATTTTGAAATAAATAAAAATAAAAAAAGAAACCTGTTTTGTACAGCCAAATAGTTTTGCCAGATACTCATCAGAGAAAATAACCTTCTCTACATTTTGGGGAACACAGAGGAAAAGATCCCTTCTCTTACAAATCTGAGGATATGTATAAATTACAAATATGTGCAGGTCTGCACAAAGCATATCTTGTTTAAAACTTACTGAGTCCAGCAAGTTGAGTTTGGAACAGAGATAGGGAGCATGGCTTGCCTTAGCACTGTACATTGTAATATGTGGGAGGGGGAAAAAAATCTAAGCAAAATGTATGTTCTTCATGTCCAGAGTGCAGTTTTTAATAGATTGATCTTAATTTTCACAGATTACTCAAAAAAGCCCTCTGGGGGCTGCTTTTCTACATAAACAACTGAATTAATTTTGTTTGGACTTTGACAGAAGCTGATCTGTGAGCAGAGGCTAAGCCTGGAAAATGTTACTACTAGCAGGTTCAAATTTAAAGAAATATGAATGTAAAAAGGAAATGATTATGCAGCTGCTTCCACGTCTGCTGTGATCTATGAAGAATTACTGTATCTTATAAGATCAACTTTGTGTACTGTTATGTCATCTGAATATTTTTGCTGAAATCAAAGTAGTCTTATATATTGACACCCTGAGAAGGAATGTTCTCAGCTGGAATACATAGAGCACATTTTGTAATAGATGTTAACCTTTAAAAACATGATACCCAGCATTTTTGAATGACTTCAGTTGTTATTCCCTTTACTAGATATAATATCAGAGGAACAGCGATAGGTGATAGAATAATGAGGTAATTAATTATTTTATTCCTCCCCCCCTCCTTTTTATTGCCATATATTGGATTTCTCAGGTTCTTGTTTTTCTTATCTAACTGGCATTTTAAGAATTGCTATACTTCAATTGCTATGAATTACAGAGCATATTGCTTGAGTTATATTTAGCTGCATGTGTTGCATGGGACTTGAAAAGAAATGGCAGTGTATACATTTAACAACCTATTAACCTGTTTACTGTGTGCCATAGAAATTAATGGAGTTTGAAAAGTGTGTAGTTTGTGAAAAGAAATACTTTTTTTTTTTTTTTAAATGTAGCTGCTGAGGAACGAGTTATATTTGCATGTGCCACTGCTGAGTTGCTTTGTCTGGTAGTAGAGAACATCCAGTTCTAGGCAAAACTATAAAAATACATGTATCAAAGACTATTTATATTTGTCTGAACAAGGTTATGGAACTGAGCATAATTATTAGAGCTGTATTTGGCAATCCATATCGAGCAAGACACATGTGGGATCTTAGACTGTACTTCTTTTAATGAAGTTAAATGAAAAAGTCACTTGATCTCATATTCTTCACTGAAATACTTGAGTGAAGCTGTGAGAACATATAAGGCAATTTGGGTAATTGTGTTTGGCCACATGCCATAAGAGGGAGAAACTCTACTGTGATTGAAGTCCAAGGCCATATACAGGGGAAATGGCACAGAGTCACTCCACTGATGAGAATTAACATCTTGGCCTTGTGTGGCTGGAAGGGCAAAGACTCAGGATGTGCTTCATGAAGACTTACCTTGAGTCCTATATTTTAAATGCCTACGGGAAATTAGTGCAGATGTGTAATTCTTTGTCTTATATTTCCGTCTCAGCTGCAATTGGAATACCTGGATTTAACTCGTCAACTTTCTTAGAGGTTCAGGAATCTGTGGACTTTTTGTACTTTAAATTTCACAATAAGCATTCGTTAAACATGCTTACCATGGAGTTCTTCAGCTCTTCAGCACAGCCCAGGGGGACATTTATTTCATATTGCTGTGAATTTAATATAAAGTGAATGATCCATCCAGCATACAATTTTTTTATCGGTGTTTTTTTTTTTCCTTTCTAATTTTCATTGTCATTTGGCAGCATATCAGGTGAAAACTTAAAAATGTTTTGGAGCTGAGAATAATTGAAACATTGATTGTGTTTGAAGGCTGGGAAATGATCTAGGAGTGAGTGACAGTAAACATTTCTTTTTATATGATCAGCAGTGAAATAACTTGGGCTTTAGGTTACTGTCAATGTACTGTTAACATGATGGGTTTGCCTTTGTTTTTGAATTATCTCAACGCTTGAAATTTGACAGCAGTAGTAAATCTCTTCCGTAGGTTCAGAGGCTTCTAAAAGAAGATGGTTATTTGGTAATTAATACCAGAAATATGATAAAGTCTTGGTATTTAGAAGAGGGATCTATTTTAATATGGTGGTTGTGGGTTAACTGCAGCAGGCAGCTCAGCCCCACACAGCTCCAGGATCACTCTCCCCCAGGGAGGGAGAAAATTTGCAAGAGAAGCCATGGGTTGGGGTGCAGACCAGGACAATGGCTCATTAATTAGTCATCTTCCTGAGCCAGATTTGACTTTGGTGATGATAGCCAGCTTGTTACAACAAGCCTTTGGAATTCTTGGGCAGGAGCATGGGACCTGGCAAGTGGATTCCTTTACAAGATCAACAAAGAAAAGGCAGTGCTTGATTAAGGGTTTGCTGTACTGGTCTAGATACACACACACACTCACAAAATATTATTAGAAACACGGAATATACTGAGTTGGAAGGACCCACAAGGATTATTGAGTCCAACTCCTGGCCCTGCACAGGGCAAGCCCAGGTATCACACCCTGTGCCTGAGAGTGTTGTCCAAATGAACAAAAGGCATTGGAGAAGTAGGATCTAAATTAATGGATATAAGCCTCATGTTCCCTGCAATTGTTTTGGACAGGGAAAATAGTTCAAACAAGAAGATGGCAACAGCATGGGAAAAAAATAATATCTTGAAAGAGCACAGGAGAAGGAACCAGGGCTTGTGGTAGGCACTGGTCTGGTGGGAGGTGTCCCTGCCCCTGGCAGGGCATTGGAACCAGGTAATCTTTAAGGTCCCTCCAAGCCAAAGCAACCTGCCAGGAAAAAGACAGTTTGTCTGTGTGAAAGTAAATGTGGAAACTTCAGAAGTGGCAAAAAGCCTTAATACTGGAGGAATCAATACTGAGCTCAGCACTCAATGCAGAGCTGAGACAAGAGGGATGGGAGAAGGAAGCAGGTGGACGTGAGCCTTGCATCCAGCTCTGCAGCCCAGCTCAGGGGATGGTCGGTCTGGGATAATGGGGTTTGGAAGAAGCAGGATTATCTGGAGTACCAGATTAATTTTATGGCAGCCACTGCATTATTGTCCTTTAACAAGCTAGTTATTTAACTGTGCAAATTGTACAGATTTTTGTATAAAAAAATATCCTCATTACACTTCAGAAGTCCTAAATGTACAGAAAATACCCTATGTGACAATTTAGTTACTTTAGGGCTTAACTTCCGTTTCTCTCCATATATAGCTGTGCATCAGTCTGCATCACAAGATTTTTGTGGGGTTTTTGTTGCTGTTGTTGTTGTTTGTAACCTATGTTTACCTGAAAAAAAATAACGGCTTCACTTCTAAATCCCTATTCCCCTCATCTTGGGCTTCATTTAAATGGGCTTTTGATAATTAATATTTGCAATTGACTTTGAAGACTTCAAACCTGGCTGATCATAAGGGGAAAAGCAGTGAACACATACTACAGCTGTATCCATTGATGGAGCTGGCTGTGCATAAACTTCCTTGTCTGACATTTTGTGCTTGGAAGAGCACACAGTTTGGAAGGGAAGCAGCAGCTCCCGGTCAGGCTTAGCTTGAGCTGAACTCCAGGACAGAACAAATTGCACAGCACGCTTCTGTATCCATTGATGCTCCAAGTGACTAGGCTGCTATCTAAATTCATGTTGGCACAGACAGGAATTGCTTACCACAAATACAAATGAAAATTAAAACACCATGGAAACAGATATGCTGGATTTTCAACATTTTCCGTGCGCGCGACAAAAAAAAAAATGTATAGAAAATCTGTAGTCATGAAAAAGTAATACCTCTCAGGGGGAATCCTTTTTCCTGTAATGTTCTTTGTTCTGAAAAGCCATGAGATTGGGCTCATATTTATCTTTTCTGGAGCAGGCTTGCCTCTGCCAGGTGTCTGCTTTTTGCAGTATGTTGTTAGAGGGCTCCATACAACAGTCTCACAGTTAAAGCCGCGTGTGCTTGGCTGCATTCTCCCTGTTGAAGGTAATCATCCCCTTTACAAGACAAATAAATGTAAATCCAGTCAGGCATTTTACAATAAGGCCCAAAATCAGGATTTTAAATTCAGAGCTCAATTTAGTTGGAAGACAGCTTTTACAAAAAGTTACTTCTGTGCTTCAGCTTTTATTTAAAAATGTGTGATTTGGAATGCTGAGTAGTATTGAGGGTTTTTTTGAAATGTCTGCATATTCAAGCCTAGGGGAATTTAGAGGAGGAGATTAATTTTTCTAGAGATGTTTAGATGAAAAAATGAGCAAGAAACTACTCTGTCTTACCAGTTAGTTACTTTAATACCATCTTCTAATCCCAAGACTTGTTACTGCTATCCAGCAAGTCACCCTTCTGAAAGAGCTGGCCAAGTCTACTGCTTTGTCAGTCCTAATGATGTTTAACTTCTCAGCTTTTTCACTGCACATCTTTAATTAATTAATGTGGATAAATACAGCAAAAATACAAATAGCAATCACAAAGGGTCTCACTGTGCTGAAGAGCTGTATGTGCCCTTTCCAAAGCCGTGGGATCACTGATGGGATTGGTAGCAGAGCAGTTATTACGTGATTCTTGCTTTTACTTTCTCACACAGAACCCATCTCTTTTTAAAAGCAAATACAAACCCAAATATGCACAAATAATGGTTTGAAGTTTCTGTAAGTGTTTGATGTAGCCTATAATGTACATGCCACCCTTTTTCCTTCATGTAGAAGTAAACTGGTGAGGAGAATATTCTCTGATCTTTAAAGCATGGTAGATAAAGAACATAGGCTTCTTTTTTCCCCCCCCTCTATTGTATGAAGATGTTGTGAAGAACCCTCTTCTTAAATCTATTGAAGTTGAAACTCTCTGTATTATAAGGACTAAAAAATACAATGTGTTTATTTAGTGTAGTATAAGAAGGAGGAACCAGAAAATTTCCTAGACAGGAGATTTTGAGGGAATAGAAAACTCTCACCAAGGAAGTAGCAGCAGTCTATTTTCCCTGGGACTGTTTGCTAGGCAAACATCTAAGAAATATATTATAATAAATAGCACAGTGTTAAGTGGATCTATTGGTTAGTGCTTTCAAATCTCTTCTAGTTGCTATTAAAAAAAAGTATTAAAATTTATTTTAAAAGCTTAGCTGTATTATCTGTCTTTGTATGACAATTTGTGGTTTGTTTGTTTTCATAATAAATCTGTATTAATGACTCATTACCTGCATTCATTTTCCTTCTTTGCCTGGCCGTAGGATAACACTTCACTTTAACTTTTTGGTGCAGCTTTCTTCTGTGGCAAATATTAAACAAAAATCTAAGCAGACCACTGGCTGAGAAAATGAGTGATGAGATAGATCTGGTGGGGTTTTTTTTCTGGAGTAAAGGACTTGTTGCTGGAGTCTCCAGGATCAATGACTAAAACACTAGACCACATTACCTGTGAACAAATTCAGGTTACTTTCTGGAAGCAGAATACTCAGGTTCCAAATATATTCTGTTCTGGCTCGGTTTACTTTTTAGGATCATATAAATTCCTGTAGTATTTTGACACCTTGCATTCTGCTAAAATCTGTACCTGGTCCATCTTGAGAGTGACGTTCCCCTTGGATTGTGTTCTGGACTTCAAAGCCCTTAGCAACCCTGACAAGGAATGATGGAAGGAACAGAACTAGGTGCAGGTGCTGGAATGTCAGGTTATAGCTGGAATTATGAGGATCTGCAAACTAAAGAGCTAAACAGGAAAAATTTGGCACCAAGGTCTTTTCACAGATTAATCAAAAAATAGATTCCTGGAATTAAACGTTCACAAAACAAAATATGTAATTTAGCTTGTTTTCCTCTGTCATTCTAGGAAATATTAGCTGCTAACATAAGGGATAGCTGCTGCAATAATTGATCTCAAACCATCTTTTGCCTCAGTAGGAACTTTTTAAAAGCTGCCTAAATCTTTAGTCTTCTCCTACAGAAACAGTGAGAAGAAATACATTGAACAAAATTTTATGGAAAAAACAAATCACTCTGGAAGGCTCACTAGATCCTTAACAATGTTTTAAAATTTAAAACCTTCTGTTCTGGCAGAGGTTTTTCACTTCAGAACTCTGCTACCTCATCATGGGTGGAGGGATTTCCCTAGCACTGAAGAATAAAATAGCATGTGAATTTTGCCAACAGCTGAAGTTTGTTCTACAGAGGGGGAATAAAACCTGGCATCACTTGACATTCCACTGCCTTGCATGCTATTCTTGTTCTGAGCCAGGATGGAAAAAATTCAACTCTGTCATTTTACATTTGGGATAATGTTGATGTCTGTTTCAAACTCATGGAGAATGTGTTTGAGTGCCTAATTATTATTTTATAGTCCTTTTCGATAGCCCAGCTCAGTGTTTAGGGGGGGACTCTCAGTGCTGTTCTCTTTGTCTGCACTTTGTAGACGATCTGCTGTCGCCCGAATCCAGGAGCTCTTCAGGAGGAGGAAAGAAAGGAAGGAGATGGAAGAACTGGAAACGTTGAACATCAGGCGTCCTTTAATAAAGATGGTTTATAAAGGTCATCGGAACTCCCGGACAATGGTACAAACGCTTTGTCTCCTTTGGGAACTGTCCAGGTTTTAGGGACTGAATCAGTGTAGCTGCTCCATTGATGTGCTTCCCAAAAAAGGATATTGCAGTGCATTACAAGCACTTTTTCTTCTGTATTCATTTATAAGGCACATAATTTGCTCTAAATGAAAATTACAATGAATGTGACTCCTGTCACTGTGCTCAGCATTTAGTGTTCTTGAGTTTAAGACTCTCTCCTCTTGACTTCCTTTGAAATTTTGGGTATTTTTTCTTGACTTCTTTTTTATTTTGTCTGTCATCTTAAATGGTATAAAACGTGCCTACCTTCCAAATTATGATTTAATCCTCACTTTCCCTTCCAAGCTATTTAAAGTCGAAGATTAAATAATAATTTTGAACAGCTTGGAAGGGAAAGTGAGAATTAAATCATAATTTTGAAGAGACTTGACATCTCTGAATTTAAAAAAGGAACTAGTGCCAGTTATTAAATCACAACCTGGCTACCAGATACTTGGTCTTTTTCATACAAAGTACTGCGTTTTAAAGAAAAATGCAACTAACTGTGTTTGTAAAGCGATGGTGCATGAAAAACAAATGCAGTTTTCCTTGCTATTTCTTGTTTTGCTTTTTACAGTAATTTGAAGCTGTGAAGTTCTGAGTACTAGGTGGTGTTCTGTAGAAGTAGCTGGTGTGTTATTTTGCAGATGATCTGACGAGTCCCCCAACCTCCGAAAGCGATTTTCTAGAGTTTGTATGAATAGCTTTGATTACACTGGGGAAAATGCTTCAATAAATGCATATTTCAGGCTATGTAAGCAACAGGGCTTAGAATAAACTTCGATTAATGACAAGGAGCTTTGCACTGTATTTCAGAAATCAATCTTAATTGCTTAAACCCCCATTAATTTAAATGTCCTAGCATGAAGCACTTTGTAGTTCAGAGACATTAAAGGTGAGCTCATCTAAGGGGTCTTAATTCAGTCTCCATCTGCATATGTGTTATTATATAGATGATTTCCCAGATTTTGTTCTTTAGTTTCTTTGGGTTGTGTGTTGGTCTTTTTGCTTTTGTTTCACATGAGCACCTATGACAAGGAACACACAACGAAAGACAATGTAATGTTCCCTGTTGGTCTCTATGGTCTCAAACTCCATTTTGATTTATTCTTTTGAGTGATCCCCTCTTTCCTGCAAGGCAAGGATTGATGACATTTCCCTTCCAATATATATAGTGAATTAAGATTATGCAGGCAAACTGAATAATTCTGATAGTTCCTTACTTTTGAGAATTTAATTTGGTAATCTTAAAATTTTTTTTAATAAGCATGTTCAAGTGTAATTCTTGCATTGTCAGAAAGCAAAAGATAAGTACTGTTATACTGATCTTTGCTTGCATCATTTGTGGGGCTGGAATGTTTCTATAATCTTATTTTTTTATACATATGACATTCTTCCTTTAATCCACTTTTCCTAAGTCCAGAGTCCCCCTTTTAAAGTGTGGACTTTAAAGTAACTTTTCTTCAATGGAGCATTTGAGTGTAAAGGATAAATGGGATAAGTTGTGTATTCGTACACTAGAAGTAAGTGTGTATATGAGTTTGAAAAAAACTCCAAAATTTT
The DNA here is from genome assembly GCF_003945725.1 of Corapipo altera. Taxonomy (NCBI): domain Eukaryota; kingdom Metazoa; phylum Chordata; class Aves; order Passeriformes; family Pipridae; genus Corapipo; species Corapipo altera. Next base: position 72,860 of record NW_020884954.1, on the reverse strand, counting down.
TAAATGTGAATTTCAATTCTGTTCATTTCTGTGATGCTAAAATTGATTTTTTTTAATATTAGAAAGGTAAAATCAGCAGTTACATAAAAGAATACAAATTAAACAGGAAGAGGTCATAACTGAAAATTAAAATAAAAAGTTATTTATTATTGGGGATAATTTAGATGTAACAGGATAATGAAAATATGTACTAAGAGGAGCTATAAGACAAAAGCTGCCAAAAGTTGATATATTGGAATTCACTACAGAATTCAGGAATGCAGTTTCTCTGGCCTATTTTTAGACATCAGGATGACTTTATTGCACTGCCTGCAATCACTGGTACATATTCTGTAGACAAAGATCTACCAAGCCTGAAATTTAAAACTGGATATACTTGTGCTGGAAATAAAGTACATACTTTTAACAGCATAAAGGATTCAACTTACTAGTGATTCTGTATCAAGATAGCTGAGGCAAAACACAGGGCAAGGCAACGTCCCTGTCCTTTTCTTCAGTGCATTTTCTGAGGAAACTGCAAAAAGAAATATAAGGATACAGGCACTGCCTTCTTTAGAGCTTTATTACAAGGCATTACTTGGAAAATAATTCATAGTAGAATCCTGTGTAAATAGTCTCAAATGCAAAATTCTGTCCCTTATGCCAGTGTTATTCTTAGACACCAAAGTAGACTTTGAACACTGGAACTCACCTGTGTGAACTCTGAAAGCTGCTGCACTGGGAACTTCTGTCCACACAGAAATGTAAACTTGCCCAGTGTGTGTCAATTTAAAGAGTTTGTAGGAGGCACTGGGAACTCTTCAAACAACAATCCTGCACACAAGACAACACTTCAACACTTCCTCCTGCACAGACATGAGACTGTTGTGGAGCTCAGAGCTCACATCTCGTGGCTGAGTGTTTTGGCTGTTGTTGAAGCAATGTCCCCTCTCCCTCTGCCACCCCCTCCACCCTCTCACTGCGTCACATGACGCAGTTGCATATATTCAACAATGGTTATTTTGAAGTCCTGCTCTGAGTAAAAACAGAAGTGATTTCTGAAGAAGATTGTTACTATTAGTGAGGGAAATGACCCATTTTTGTTTGTTCAGATTAATTGCTGGGCATCATTTGGGTTACAACTTTTTTAGGAAGGGAGGGCAAGAGGGGCCTTGGCATGGAAAGATCACTCTACATTTAGCAAACCTGAGAGTTGTTTCTTGGAAAAAAATACTCTAGGGTGGCTTTTTTTGGCTCAGAAATTGAATAAGCCACATTCTTTCAGGCTGTGATCATAAGGGAATCTTGAAAGTAGCAGGTGTAGCATAGTATCAACATTATATTTCAAGGAAATGGATATCTGATACTACCACCGTTTTTCCTGGCTTGCAATTTCCATCATTTCCATTCTAATGCTGCTCTGTTTCATGGCACAGAGGCTGCTTCAGCTGCTGTCAGTCCCAAAACTCCTGAGACTGCAGATCTCTGAAACTCTCAAGGAGTAGTAAATACACAATTAGTAAATACACAGTTAGTAAATACACAGTTAGTAAATACACAATTAATAGATACTATGTTTACTACACAATTGATTACTTATAAATAACATTTAAGAAATATAAATAGTATAGTTAGTATAAATAATAAATGTGTGAATCCATACCAAAGTATAACTCATATTTATAAGTTATTATCAGATAATAATGTTGTTCTTATAATACTATGGCAATGCCACGTTTTGGGGATAGAGATGGGAACAAAGGGGGGGGAAAGTGTAGATTTATTGACTCCCTTGTCTCCCAAAGACTTTTGCAAGTCAAGTACATGTCAAGTTAGCTGTCTTGTCATTGACTATCTCTTCTGTTTTGTTTAATTCTCAGAGTAAGGGACAAGACAGTCTGGCCATCACAGCATTGTCAGCAAAAGTGTGCCCAGAACAACCAGGCTGATGAGCCCAGGAATATCTTACAGAGCTCAAGAGCCCTTCACAAAAGGAAAGGGAAATAGATTATGTAATAAATCATTATATAGTATAGTAGCCTGGAGCATGAGTGTAGTGTTTCCTAAAACCCCGGGATCTGGTTTTCTGGAAGCCTTCCCAAGGACCTTGGACCTTTCTCCAGCCCAGTTGTGTTCACTCACAGATGAGCACACTTTAAATCACAGTTCTGTGTTTGTCAATTGCCTCCCAGATTTTCTGGTTTATGAAACACTCTCGAGTAATTTGTGCATCCTTCATGCAGAAATGATTACCATGTTATTCTCAGAGCTCTACAATTTCCTTCTTCAAATGTTCTCTAATCAGAGAAGCCTCCCTTGAATGTTTAATTACAGCCAATTCTAATCCAGGGTCAAACTACTGCGTTAACAATAACATTATAGAGGATTTAGCTGTAGGCCAAACCCAAATATCACCCAATTATGATTTCTGACAGGTGATTTAAGAATTAATATAATTTGTGCGTTGCCAGTCTAGTCAGTGCAAAGTAAAATTCCATAAACTGGCCCAAGGTGCTGGAATGACCTTCAGTGTGAACTGTGGGTCCTCAAACAACTCACTGCCTTTGCAAGATCAGTTTTACCTCACTCTCTAAATTTGCACCCAGCAATATGTGTCATTTAAAAAAAAAATAAAATTGAAATAATAAATAGTCCTCGTTGGCCATGTACTCTTTGCTGATATCATGGGGGCACTTCTGATAAGGAGACAAATGTTAGCCAGATCATTCCAAACATTTTGCTCAAATGCATCAACAAAGTAATGATAGGAACAACTGTGTGCTGTGTCATGAAAACTGGGATATTATTGGTTCCACTTGCAGGGAGAGATGCTTCTGCTTTCATCTACTGTTACTGTAATAGCTGAAGGGTCACTTCAACCTGGATGCCTTCATTGTTCAGTGATTTTCATAACTTGAATTTTGGCATTGGGTTAAGAGGTCTTAGTTTTTATCTTATTTATTATAGAGGGCGGAGGAGGAAAAAATCCTTAAGTTTGATTTCATGAGCCTTTTTTATCTGTCAGACCCAGTTAACTCCCACCATCCAGTTTTCATAAATCCACCCAGGGATTAGCCTGTCACACACTTTAACTCACCAAACTCTTCCTGAAAACTGTTTCACATACCCCTGTCTCCAGTATCATTCCTGTCACTTTAGAAAGTGGCAGAGCTGACATTTATTTTCAAACTGCTCAATCTGCCCTAACTCTTTTTTCTTTTTCTTTTTCTTTTTCTTTTTTTTTTCTCTTTTTCTTTTTCTCTTTTCTTTTCTTTTCTTTTCTTTTCTTTTCTTTTCTTTTCTTTTC
>NW_020884954.1:0-69174 GCF_003945725.1 Corapipo altera | reverse complement strand
TTTCTTTTTTTCCCAACCATTCTTCTTTAAACGTTTCCTTTAAATTTTCTTAAATCTTATTTCTGCATATGCAGGGCTCTTCCTTCAGCAGCAGTGTTATTGCAGAAATGGGAGCCTGCTCTGAGCTTTTCACTGGATAGTCTTACAAAGTCATTTTTGTTTTTATTGCAGATAAAGGAAGCCAACTTTTGGGGATCTAACTTTGTCATGAGTGGTTCAGACTGTGGCCATATTTTTATATGGGACCGACACACTGCTGAGCATCTCATGCTGCTGGAAGCTGATAATCACGTGGTGAACTGTCTTCAGCCTCATCCCTTTGACCCAAGTAAGATCCTGATTTTTCACACTCTGCATCTGTAGTGTAGAGCATTTTAAAGCTCACTCCTAAACTCTGTGCTCAATAGAGAATTGCAAAGATTAATGAACTATTGTTCATTTTTTCCCGTGTAAATTAGATAATACTGCTTTTAATTTTGCCTCTTGCTAAAGGACCTTTGGCCCTTAAACCCCTCCTTACTCAATAATGTATTGAAATGAAGCTATTACTGACGTAGTATTTATAGGAGTATTGTCAGATGTAACAAGAAGAATCTCCATTTCTTGCTGCCCTCAATATATCAAATGTTTTCCATGACACTAATGAGGGAAACGTGGGGTCACTGAAATGCCAGCAACACTTTGGGAATTTATATTGGAATCTGGTCTCTGCTTGGCTCTATTAAAAAAAATTGAGTGAAGTGGGTGTCTCCATCTCACTGGCTTTGTGAGATTAGAAGAATTTAATAAAATTCATAGAAATTCTATTAATTTATATTTAGAGGAAAATATTTATTGGAAAGATGGACTAAAGCAGTAGAAGGAATCACATGTAGCTGGAAAATCTGAACCATTCTGTAGCCTCTGACACAGTCAGAGAAAGTATTTGTGTTATTTTCATAGCTTACATGGCTGTATAGGAACAGTCAGCTACAAATAAATTAGCAAATAAAGCTGTTGTAATGATACCAAAAGAAGCTGAGGGTTTTTTGGACAGTTTGGGGAAACATGGAATATTGCCCTACATTGGATAAGCCTTGAACTTTTAAATTTTTAGTTGAAATTGAGTTCCTGGACATGTCCTGAGTGTGTGGCTGGGTTGGATACTTCCTTTGGAAGCACCTCTCCAAGTGCCCTCATTGTTTTGCTCATTTCTTGTTGGAGTGCAGCTCTCCCCCTGTCACAGACTGAAAATGTAATGAAGAGGTCAATCTCCTTCTAGGACAGTTAATCTTGTACAGTTTTCCAGCTACTGAGATGTTTCTATGGAATTTTAATTCCTGTAGTGGTTTTTGTGCAATGACCTAGAGAATGTTCTGCAACTTTTTGTTTTTCGTATTTTAATAAGTGTTTATAAGAACATCCATTGCATCTTCATATTTAAATATAAAATAAATTTACATGAAATACACCGAAATTATCAAATGTCAAAATACATTTGAAATTATCTTGGTTCTGCCTTTGTATCTGGGTCTATGAATCCTAAGGCTTTATTATTAATGTATGTAATGTATTATCAGGCTGTCAGCAGAAATGCTTTAGTAGTGGCTGGGTTTGTTCTTACTTTCTGCTTCTATCTTTTGCACAGTCTGGTGCTTTTGTAATTTAAAAAAGAAGGCTATTGATGTTTGCATGTGTTTTCTTCATGTAATTCATAACACACTTAAGAATTACTCTTACTTACTTCCAGTTCTGGCCTCTTCGGGTATTGATTATGATATAAAAATCTGGTCACCATTGGAAGAATCCAAGATTTTTAACAGAAAACTTGCAGATGAGGTAAGAACCTTTCCTCCTTTTTCATAGTAATGTTGCATCTTCTAAGGCTATAAAAGCCTTTGGTACAAATTACTGATATTGAATTAGCAGAGTTACTTATTGCTCAACAAATGAGCTACAAATAAAAAGCTGCCCTTTAGAATTGTTAACTTTCACATCCTTGGCAGCACACAGAAGCACTTTGCATTTCATCAACCCTCCTAGAAATGTATTATGTACAGGGAAGAAGTGAACAGGCAGATACAGAAGGAAAACTGGCAGGAATTAATAAATTAAGGTACCGTAGTGCCTGTTTCTAAACAAATAAATGAAGGGAAAACTGAAGGAAATAAACTGAAGGAAATACACTGATATACAGGAGAACAGAGAGTGCAAAAATCAATCCTCTTAAATGTTCAGTGGGATAAAGGGGAGTCAAGGTTAAGATTGCAAATTGGGAACTTCCTGGAATAAAGCAAACATTGCAAGCCCAACCAGTTATAAAAGTCTGTCTGTATGTGAAGTTATGTAACACATTGTTTTTGTGCCCTCAGAGCAATAACTGTATATAGCAACTGGCCTGGGGTGATCATATAGCTGAGTGCTGAATAATCATATCAGTGGCTTACATAACATAATTTATTAAAATATTATGTGTTATTCTGTAACTTATAGTCCAGGACAGATTTGGGTGTGGGGTGGCTAGTTTGGGGTATTCCTGTGAAATCTCTTGGGCAGCAGGGATATAGTAGAGGGGGGGGGTTCTAATTGTTATAGATAATATATATATAGTTATTCGTGCTATACATATTTTAAACAGAAACCCACAACCCTTAGTCACAATTCTACATTCTCTGAAAAAAACCCCAAACCATCCACTTATGGGTTTTGAACCTTTCCCATTCTTTTAGCAGCAGCAGTAACACTGAGTGAAGCGACACTTCTTTGTAATGTTGTGTGACAGCTTTAGTATGTGATGTGTTTTGGAGCCTTTGGGGTTTAGAAATATTGCTAAACATAAATGTGTGCTAAAAGTAGTCAATGTACTGTTATTTCTGTCATTTGATTTTTAATAATAACAAAACATTTAGAGATTTGATTATTTTTTTCTTTACTAAAAATTGTAGAACTTTCAGAAAAGTCGACTGAAGTGCGGTTTGTAATTCGACATGGTTTTTGTAGTTTAATTTAATCCCTGTATTGAAAGACTTATGTAGAGGACAGGAGATGTTTGTAGCAGTAAAATAGTTTTCAGCATGTTAAGATTAGCTAGAGTAAATGTGGAACATACCTAAACTGAATTTTCCATGGAAGGGAAGACCTAGGTAGAAGGTATTGTGTTTGGGGAAATTGAGAGAGGCCGTGACCTCAGAGAATAGAAAAAGACAGCAGAGACAGGAACAAACCTCTGAATAGAGAAAAAGCATCAGAAGGAGGTTGTCAGGGGTGTTACTGATGATGCACTGGAGAAATAGGGGGTGAAAGAGGAAAAAATGGCTTCCTGCTGCCTTCTCAGCTTGCTTCTGTTAGGGAGTGATCAGCTGCGCAAAGTGCCTGGTGAACAGCTGAGAATGACAGGGAAGAGGTGATTTGGTTTGGCTGGGAGAAGGGCACTGCAAACATTTGCAAGTGCTTGTTCCTTACAAGAGGAATAGGCTTGGAGAAGGAGTCTCAAGGAGAAAAAGAAATGCATTAGTTTCCTGTCTTACAGCAGCTGATCTGGGAGGAAGGACTGAATAACAGGCAGAACTTGTCTCCACCTAAAGAAACTCTTGTGCTTAGTGATAAATGAAAGAACATGGTCAAAAAGCTGAAAGACCAGCAACAGTGTGGGATTAGAACTCAATAGGGAAGAAAGAAGGATGGCAAGGAAGTACCATGAGGAAGGAATGAGGCAAGAGAGCTAAAAGTATTCATTAGTGGATTTTTTTTCCTTTAAACTAAGACAGCAGGATCTGGCTCTTTCAAGTAATTTAGAGGCAAGCTGTAGATCTGTTTAGAAAGAATTATGGAGCTGAAGAATGTTCCAGAACTGGGATAGAAAATTGCTTGTGTTCCTTGGATTTTCTCCAAAAGTTTCAAGCAGCATGAAGGTAGGAGTTTAGGGTAACCTCAGCTCTTTTTTCCTTCCCACATTCTTGGCCAGAGCTGGTGCTGGAACTTGTTCTCTCCAACAGTTGCCATCTGGAACAGCACTTTCTCTCATCACTCTGCTTTACTTCATGCAAGAACTCATTTCAGAAGTTTTTCTCAGATATCTACTGTGCATGTGGACAATGAATGATGATCTTACTAGAATGTTCTTTAGACAGTTAGACACTGTAGGCAGAGTCCACTGTCTGACTTTTCTTACTATATACAGTTGAAGTAACTGTATTCAATAGTAATTATTAAAATATTGGTCCTTTATTGTAATTTTGGCTTTTGCATAGGAGCTTTGTATCTACAAACCCATACTGATGGAGTACAATTTTGTGTTTATTTCTGGTGCTGTTTTTTTTATCCTTCCCTGCCTCCAGGTTATAACCCGTAATGAACTAATGCTGGAAGAGACCAGAAACACTATTACTGTTCCAGCTTCTTTCATGCTACGAATGTTGGCTTCGTTGAATCACATAAGAGCAGGTGAGAGACTCCTGAACAGCTCTCCCATGACACTGGTCTGTGAAACAGCAGATGGACTGGAGAATCATCAAGACCTTCAGCTGTCTGTGGCTATACTTGGGGCTGGTGAAAAGATTCAAGGGTTGTTCAGGGTTCTCTTAATAGAAGTGCTTAGGTATTGCTTCTTAGTGTGAGGCTTGCAACATTCTCGTAGCTGTTTTTACCCCAAAACAAAGATCAAACTGTATTTTTAGATATTCACCACGCTATCCATCCTGACAGAGCTGCTGACAGACCTGTAGGTGAAGGTGACTGTAGATATTGAATATGGGCAGTCTCTTTGGAGTAAAACACCAAAAGAACTGCCCAACACTTGAGTTTGCAACAATTTCAGCAAAACTCTGTGTTATGGCTGAGTGGAGTGTTTCTTAACCTGACAGTGCATGTTCTTTGAGGGACTGATGTTGATCCAGTCGTGTTGCCTCGCACGTTTCTGTGTTTGCCCTTTTCTAAACATGCACATCCAAAGGTACTTTTTCTGATGCATTCAGTGACAGACAGTGATCCCCCAGTTTCTGGAGTATTCAGATTTCTAACTGCAGCTATTCTAGTGTCAGTTCCCCAGAACAGCACTTCAGTCCCTTGTACTCACCATCTCATTTTAATGTTTCGCTTGCATTCATCTTGCCTGTGCTGACAGCCAGTCAGCAGCTACAAGGTTTTTCCTTCTGTACACAAATTTCCCTTTTATGCCTGGAAATCCTTTAGGGCTTTTCTCCTCTTCTCCTTTCTTGTGGCATCATTCCTACCCACTCTCTGCTTGTCAGTCGACACAGATTTTCTTCTACCATATAACCCACAGCCACTGCCCATTCTGTAACAGCCCAGGGAGACAGTATTTTATAGTTACCAGAAAAAGACAATTTTGCAAGTTCTCTTTACTAAATCTCTGTGTTTTACAGACCGATTGGAAGGTGACAGATCAGAAGGATCTGGTCAGGAGAACGAAAATGAAGACGAAGAGTAACTGGCAGTTGTGTGTGAGCACCGAGACGTCAGTGGAATTTGTATAAGACATTAATTATATTTTTCCTTACAGAGCTTTAGTGCAATTCTAAGGTATTGCTTTTGGATAACCTAACCTTTTGTTTTTGAATGACTGTGTGCATGACTTGGGGAGAGTGTGCAAGTTAAAATAAGCAAAAATGTTTTTCAAACGTTTTGCCATGTATGAGGGGTGCTAGAAGATGCAAAGTGCAATATTTTCCTTAACCTGCAAATGTGGGAGCTTGGATCAATGTTTTAAAGTAACTTTCATTATAGTAAAAACGTTGGTTCAAATAAATTTCTATACCTGCTGTTTGCATGTTTGTTGCTTTCTAATTAAAAGATTTGGTTGTTTTAAGTAGTTCTGTGGTTTTTTCTTCATGTTTTATCATCTTGTAACTATAACCCCATTACTGCCTTCATTTGCATTCTTTCTTACAATGTTTGTGGAGTGACAAATACAGTTATTTCTTACAGTGAGCACTGGGATTCTCTGTGACTTTGGGACCCCATGTCTCTTGGTTCTTGCACTTCCACAGGCAACCCACACATCTGTAGGCAAAATCCATCAGTTTTATGGTGCCACTTCCCATTCTCCAGGCTTGAATCTGTAATGCTGGTGAAATAGTTGTATTTCACTGACCTGTGAGTTTCCATTCTTTGCAACATCAGCAGATATATCTTCATTTCCACTGGATTTAGGAAAGGCTAAATGAAGTGCAAAGGAACGTGAATTTGAAAGTACCCATGCATTGCTTCATAGGAGTAATTATTTGGGAAGGAATATTATTTGGGAATTTCCCAATAATTTGGGAAGGAAAGTAGTTCAGTCTGCATAACAGGCTTTCCTCTTTCTCCGTATGTTTTTGGATGGCAATGGGGAAGAGCAAGTGAAGGAAGGAAGGTGGAGCAGTGGAGAGTGGTTTGCTCAGTGCTTATTGCCAAAGATGGCAGACACTGAGAGGCTCCTTTGGGGATTACAGAATGCTGGGAAGAATTCTAAATCAGGGGGATGAGGGTACTGGAGGCTTTATTTTGTCATTAAAATACACATTCATCACACAGCCTTGACAAACTTTGCTTACCTCAACAAAAAGAATTCCCCACACTAAATGAAAAAGAACATTAGCACAACTTCCTGATGTCCTGATTCACAGTGCAGGCAGGCTGAAGGGACGTGGGGAAGGGATATAAAGCACAAAAGTAGAGGGAGGTGGGAACACTAAAACAATTGGAAGAGATGAAGAGGAATTTGTGAGGGAGAAGTGGGAATTAACATGGAACTCAGCCACCAGTAACAGTGAAGATACCTGGGCAAGGGAAGAATAACACGAGGGGAGAGGAAAAGTGTGAGGAGATGGATGAGGGTGAGTGGGGTGGGTTTGTTTGTTTGTTATTTTAAAGGAGAAGATAAGAAATTACTGAGGAAGAGCAAAGTATAGAAGCCTTGAAAGTGATCCAGTGAAGAAAATTTAGAGAAGGAGAAGAAAACTGTTGGGAAAAGAAGTTTTTGGAGGCAGGAGGTGCTGAGAAGAGTGGCTGTCTAAAAACACTGGAGCCATGTGAAAAACAGGGAACTTCGCACCCAGAGGAGGTCACTGCACCAGAGGATGGAAATCTGGTGTTTGAGAACGGATCTAATGTGAACAAGGGAAAAGAAGTCAAAGTAAGTTGCTTGTTTGTTCAGGAAATGGAGTGAAAATAACAGCTGATATGGATATCTGTCTTTTCTGATGGAGTAAGTGGCCCTTTTTTTGGAGAAGGGGGCAAAACTTTTGTTTTTCCTCATGACATAACATTTTGGGCAAGCATTTTTAGAGCAGCAAGAAATTAAAGATATTTTATGATTTTGTGGTACATCTATTTGGGAACAGGGGGAACACAGTGGTCTAGAATTATTCAAACCTTGCTGAGGTTTGGCTCACTGCACTGAGCAATATTTTTAATACCACGTGTAAATTAGCCTTGAATTTTTATAAAGGGAGTTCTCTTCTTATTAGACTTAAAAGAACTATACAATAAATACATATGGGATACTTAGTATATAGATAAGGTAGGATTGTCTGCTCCACTTTATCTGTTAGCAGTAAGAGGAATAAAGCCATGTTTCTGTGTGGCAAAGGGGGACCTCTTCCCCTCTTGGGCCCTCTGAGCAGTTCTGTGAATTAAATCCAATAGCACAGTGTTTGCTGCAGTTCTTAGGTCCTCTATAGATGATATTTGAGATGTATTTGCTTTCAAAAAGAGTGACCATGGTGTTTCAACAGAAGCCTGACTGTTCTTATTTAGAAATTATTAACTTTTGCCTTGAAAATAAATTCTTCCTGAAGTAAGTATCTGGAGAGGATACCTTTTGTCTTCCCTAGAGAGGTTTAATAAATCACTGTGGATGTCTTTCTAAAAATAACAAAGCTGCTTCTGCCACTTTAGTTTTAGTCACAGCAATTGCCAGTGAAGATCATAGAATATAAAACAAAAGCAATAGTTTTGTATGTCTTTTTTTTTTTCAGAGTTCCCCAATAAGCACATTATTCCCAAAATGTCTCTTATTTATTCAAAGGCTAAATACTAACTTTAATTTGCAATGCTTAGCTGTGGATTTACTGATTAAAAGGAGGGTTGAATCTCAGTAAGGGAAAAAGTTGAATACTTGGAAGATTTCTTAAACTTCAGTGAACCTTTCAAGCATTTTTTCTAAAACTAAGATATCCATAGTGTTTGGGTTAGTTTTTTTCCATAAACATTTAGTTAGTGGGCTAAATCTGAGTTCCTAGAACCATGCAATCACAGGAGCTGTTGGCAAGAGCAGAGGGGATGCTGGTAATTCCAGAGTCTGTAGCAGCAAAAAAACATTTGAAAATGTTATTCAAATGTGCACAGAAGGTAATATAAGGAATAAACCACCAGAGAGTCCAAACCCTCACAATTTTAGAGGCAAATCTTGTGATCTGGGTCTGGTTCCAGACTGGGGGGCTTTGAGGTGGGTGATGCTGCCAGAGCTCCCTCTAGTGCCACCATTCCTGCTGCACCTGTAGACCATAATACTCCTGTTAAGCATCAAATGACCAGGTGATTTGGGTGGAAGCTAAAGACCTATCCAAACCCTTTACCTTCTAATAACAGCCAAAATTTGATGGACAGGGTGGTGATAAGAGTACAGAGAACACCTTCTCTTCCTGCTTGGTGGACTGAAGATGTCCTGTGGTCCTTGTGTCCTGCCACAACCTGCTGTCAGTGCTTAAGTCCTGGGAAGAGTGAGGGTTCAGGTGTCACTGAGCTCACTCCTAGGACAGATATTCCTTAAGGCCATTGCAAAGACCAAAAGCAACTTCTTTGATGTGTTGCTACAATTCCTGGTAGATAAACTGGTGTCCCTGTAGGACACAATCTCTTTTTTAAGTGTAGAAGATGCTGAGCTTGGTCAAATCACTCTTAAGTTCAGTTCTTCGTGCCTTCCCCTGATGGCAGGAGGACAAGGTTCATTAATGGCATCCTGCATCACTTTTATTGTGAATTTTTCTCACCTAAGCAGTAGATAAACATTGCAGTGAACTGTTGTGTACACCTTCAGGTCTCTGAGAACATCCCAGATGATGCTTTTGAGGAAGAAATTCCACAGGTAAATGTTCACTAGAGGTTTCGCTCTCCTTGGATCAGCAAAATAACTCTTGAGTCTGTGTGCTTGTGTGTAGGGATGGATGGATGGATGGATGGATGGATGGATGGATGGATACACACACTCAGAGGTGCTGCCTTGGAGAGCTGAGTGGCCATATCTACAAAGACATTTTTTTTGTGGAAAGGTTATGAGCCAGGTTCAGTCCCTGAGTCTCAGGCCTATTGCTAAGGCCATCACTGACAATCCTTAGGGATCCTCCACACAGCACTGTTTCATGGGCCAGACCTGGCAGCACCGTTGAAAAATTGAGGTGCAATTAGCACCAGTCACACACCCCTACAAGAGGCCAACTCTAAATCCTCAGCTGAAGTGCAGGACACGACACAGAGGTCATCTGCCCTGCCTAAACAGAGATTGATTTAGTCTTTGGAATGTGGGGTGAAATCAATTTTAAGCTGTTTTCATTAATTATGACATGCACAGTTATCTGTGTGAGCATCCAATTTGCCTTCTCAGTGACACTCTCTACTATTGAGTCAGAGTTATTTAGGGTAATAGAGACTTATTTTCCTTAGGTTTAAATGTTCCATTTCTTATTTGCACTTGCTTTGTTCTTTTGATGAAAAGGTACCATCTACCTTCTCAGTGCTTTTTAAGAACTTTCTGTTAATGCTCCCCTCTAGAATAATTTCCCATTACTGAAGTCCAAAAAACTACAACTACTAAAACTACTGAAAGACACAACAAAGTGTTTTGATAGGAAAAACAGGGATATGCTACTCTTAAAGCAAGTTCCTTTTTTTTCTGATTATGACTCACTGCCCTTTTTTTTGCAGGAGGAGGGCTGTACACTGGTGTAATCCATGGAATTTGACAGATTCACTCTCCGAATAAGAACTGATGGCTACTAATTTAGGAAAATCTCACTCAAGTGTAAAACCTTCTAAACAGACTTTGTTAATGTGCTTTGTTACTAATTGGAAAACAAATCCCAGGGGATCTGCAGCTGTTTGCAAACAGCACTGTAGATCTTCTTCTTCTCCGTGGGATGACCCCATGCTCAGACCCCATTCCCAGTATTTTCTCCTTCCTGACCTGCCCCAGGTAATCTGGCCACCCGTAGCCACTATTTTTATTCCCAGTGAGTAGTGAAAGAAGGATTGCTGGGAGGGAGTTGAAGGGATCAGGAGCAAATAGGCTCTGCTTTTGCCTAGCCAAGGAGGCAACCCCCGAAATCTTTCTGGCTTCTTTACCCCCAGTGGCCTCAGAACCCTCACCTCAGCTCCCTAACTCCTGTCTCCTAGTGACCCTGAAGACTCCTAAGCAACACCTCAAACGTGGATGGTGAAGCTTGTGTCAAAAAGATGAGGAGTTGCAGTTGTGAGTTTTTAGCAGCAGCAAACAGTGCTGTGCCCCAGCCCTTGCCAGGACCCTCCTGCTCTGATGAGACACCAGCAAACTTGATCTGGTGCAGCCATGGTAGTGCCACAGCCCCGTGACAAAGAGTTCTGCCCCCACTCTGCATCTTTGAAACCAGCTCTGGAAGACAGAAATCTTCTAGTAATTACTTGGCCATTTGTTTCTAACTGAATAGAGCTGCTTCATGTTCTAGAATAATAATAATTGTTAACTGGCCTTTTTGTTCTCTGGCTCTCACTTGTTTCCAGGGGTAGATACATCACTGAGCAGGATTCACCAGTTCCTTATCTATCTGATGTTCCTTATCTATCTTATATGTAATATTTCTTGCATATCTACTCTTCATTATTGTCCTGGATCCCCATGCAAACCTAAAGAATTTTGCTTAAAAACAACGTACATTAAAAATGAACCTGTAACTGTTAAATCATCTAAAGAAATGATAATTAATACAAGGTACCTTTAATGGTGGGTTGAATGTCACACTTGCCAAGCTGCCAGGTGGGATTTCTGTTCCTCAGAGTGTGATGACCCTTAGGTAGTAGGTGCAAGGTGAGTTGGTGATCTCACTTCAATTCTTGCTGACTTAAAGTTGTCGTGGTTGTCAGTAGCCAGCTCTGAGGGCATAGGATGATCCATGCAACCACTTCTGCTCATGGAAAAAAAATGTCTGGGACCATTATCTGTTCAATTTCATGAACATTTCAAAGGGAAAATACTGCACTTTAAAATAATTCATGGTTATTTTACTCAGGATTATAGAGAGTAAAGAAGGGTTCTGTAAATTTTTAAATGAATATGGCTTTTAAAATAAAGTTAGGCACTGTGACAAAGCCATTTGGCTTGGATGTTGGTTGCACTACAGAAGCTTTACAGGCTCAAGGATGTTACATACAAGACTTCAAACTTCTTTCCAATTTTTCTCAAGTGAATTTTCTCTCTTTAAAAATATAATTATATTGTGCACCTGCTACCGTTGCTGTGCAGTGAGCACCGTGAAGAGTGTGACTCTCCCTGTGGCAGCAGCACTTGCTCAGTCCAAGTGCAGGGAGACTGTCAAACAGCCCCAGAGTTCCAGTCATCACCTCCACCAACACCCCCTCACCGTGGCAGGAGCAATTGCCAGCCCCTCACCCCCTCACAGCCACAGCCAGGCCACGTGTGCCCGCTCCGGGTCCGTGGGTGCCACCGAGGGTGACAGTCGCACGCCCTCCCCCACCACTCCGAAAATCCATGTGAGGGCTCAGGAATTCAGCCTCACTCACACCACAGGAATTTCACATCCCTGTGCTGAATGGATTTGATTGCAATCTGGAGGCTCTAAATTTGGTCTGTTACATACTCTTACGGAGGAGAGCTGGGCAAAAGATGCAAAAATGAGAAACTGAATGAGATTCATCATTTAATTTCTCTCATCCCACTTCTCACACTGTCTTTCCCCTCTGGCATTCTGTTTGCTGGCATTCTATCAAGTACTTCGGAGTAGTGACTCAAAAGTGTGAGAGAGTGAGCCTGAGATGCAGAGGTGGCTGGACCCCTGGCCTTTTGGACTGTCAGTGGACAGGCAGAGAGCAGACATGAGGAGCAGAAGAAAGGACTCCACTTCCCCCTGCGTGTTCTTTCCCTGGAAAGCAGAGGGCAGCTGAAAGCAAGCAAGGTGAGGATAAATTAAAAGATGAACCAGACCCAAGGAAGGGGAAAATTTTCAATGCAGCAGTGATTTTTTTTTTGGTTCACTGAGGGAGTCTAAAAACAGAGGGATACTATAGGGAAGACTGTTAAGTGTAGCTGGGCTGCAGGGAAAGCTCCAATGCCACCTGCCCACGGCATGGCAGGGGGTATCCTGCATTTAAAGCTGCCTGTCAGATTAATGTGACCTCCTGTGCTGCTGTGTATTAGCCATATGACACTGTCACAACAAAATATTTTCATGTTGCAGAGCTATGCAGGATAACAAACTGCTGTGCTATATATCTACAAGAGAAACAGGCTCTTCTCCTTTCCATGAGAGTGTGGCTGGCACCCTCAGTGACACTGCAGGTTGAAAAATATGGGACATCCACTAGGATTTGTTACTGGAGAAAGAGGAGATGGGAAAGTGAGGCTGGGAATCTCTTCTGTCTGGCAGCAGAGCTCCAGAGTTGTGCCCACCAGGGTTTTGAAGTGTATAGCTAAATTTTCTGGTAAAAGAGAGCAAAGGGGATGCTCAAGCAGCCAGATGTGAGGCTCTGAGTCAAATGCTGCCATTCTCTTCTGACAGTGCTCTGGGATCAACTAAGTGATGATGTAAGTGGTCATGATGCTAATAATTAGCTTTTATACAGCTTAGCTTTAAACTGGTGTCAGATCCAGTTTACAAAGAGAGACACCAACATCAGAACTGCCCTTCAACAGGTGGAAGAAGCGGACAAGAAGGAATGAAAAATTTGCCCACCATCCCTTAACAGCCCAATAATAAAACCATAGTTTGGACCCTTTAACGTGTCTGAGGCGAGCCCCCATCCC
Source organism: Corapipo altera (assembly GCF_003945725.1). Classification (NCBI taxonomy): domain Eukaryota; kingdom Metazoa; phylum Chordata; class Aves; order Passeriformes; family Pipridae; genus Corapipo; species Corapipo altera. Next base: position 56,183 of record NW_020884954.1, on the reverse strand, counting down.
ATCAGCCTTTTAAAAATAGGAGGTGACTCAGTCTGCCACGATGTTCCTCCACCCTGGCAACTTCATATTAACCTGTGGAGGTGAGGGAGAGAGCGTGTTCCTTGGTAAACCGTCAGTGGCACTGCTGCTGCACAGATGTGCTGCCTGGTGAGCTGTGTGATAGCAAAGCTGAGTGCTCCAAGGGCTCCTTCTCAAAACGGGAAATGTAAAAAGGCTGGTGCAAAAAATGTAATTACTTGTCATCAGCACGGGAGTATCAGCTCTGAATGGGGTGGGTTAGTGCAGGTGTGACCTGAGCTCTGTATTCACCTCGGACCCTACAATAAAGAGCATAAAATATGTCTTCTATTCCTTAGAGATTTAGCTGTATCCTGACAGCAGCAGGGTTGTAGCAGGATTGACGTCTGACAGTCGGGCCCTGGGTTGCCATGGTAACTGCCTAGGATGGGGTGCACTTAACTAAAATGCAACTTCTGGGCTAAATTGTGGGCTGGAAGGTGGCAGATGGATGGGATTCAGCTGCCTCAGAGGGTGGTGCTCCACAGCCAGATATGCAGATTCAGGAATCTACCCAGGTGGTCGATTTGGCACATCAGAAGCAAAATTTAATTTAAAACATCAGTGTGTTCCCAAATTTGCTCACTGAGCCGTGAAACGTGCTGGGTTAGATAAATTCCCACGTAATCCAAGCCTCGTGGATTGCCCCAAGCAAGGGACTCGGTGCACTCACAGCCCTTTCTCAGGAGCAGCCAGCAGAGACAGGGAGGGCTTCCCATTTTTCCTGGGAAGTTAAGCTTTTGGCAGCCTTACACACATGCAGAGCCAAGGACTCCAGATCCAAACGCAGCTGTGAGCTGGAATCGATGCTGTTGGAGTCACCGAACCTCTCTTAAAACACAGGCAACATATTTTGTTGCAGAAATGATTCCAAAACTAAAGGTCCTCAGAATTTTCTGTTCACAAAACAATTTGAAACGGAAAAAAAAAAAAAAGGAGAGAAGAAACATCTTGTTACAACATGGCCCAAAGCCATGTTTTATCCTGTTTTGTCAGCCAGCTGTAGGGAGTCCTCAGGACCTGAGCATGGGGGAAACATCTGAATCTAAAGGCAGAAATCAGGAGACAAAAACCAACCAGCCATCCACCCAAAATAACCAGCTCCTTAGCTGTATAAAAAAGTCAGTTTAGTTTTAAATAATTGCTGCTTTGGGTCAGGGGGGTTTGGGGAATCACATTTATTGTGGTTCCTTTATACCGTGCGCAGTGTTAAGTCCATTGTAATAAATGTGTTCTTATAATAAATTCATTTTCCAAGGTTGTTTTCTGAAACACAATATGCCTCAGTATCCAAAATCTATGGAAAACTTGTATGTACCACCTTTCCCCTGCACTGTTGCTTTCCACCTGCAGCATTTCTTAATTTTTTCCTGATTTACGGGCATCTTGTGTTACGTTTATTGGATAACAGATTAATTATCATTCAAAGGTAAAGAACTCAAATTTGTTTAACAGACCTGAATAGACTTTCTTTGAACTAACCAGATTATACACAATGCACTCTACACTTTCAAAAATGTAAATAAATTTTAGGCCGAGCAAATGAATATTTTTTTTGCAGGCAGATATTTCAATTCTCACTCATATTTTCATTTTCTGAGAAAGAGGAGGAAGCAAAAACTTCTTCCACGCCTTCTTTTCTTTTTTTTTTTTTTTCCCCCGAAGAAATTTGACATTCCTAATTATGACAGAGCAAAGGGAAACGAAAATCTATTTCAAGAGATGATTCTTCTTGGAAACAGTGCCTGGGCACTTCTGCCTCATCTCATTGCATTGGGGCTGTCAGATGGGCACAATAAATAACACGTCCTCTGACCCCCGTTCTGTTGTTCCTCTTTTTCTGTTGCAAATAATTGTCAGTTCTAGTCTTTGCCTGCATGTCACTGAAAGAGTTCCTAAATGACAAGGATATGGGAGCCTTGGTTTAGCTGGAGGTAATTTTAGCCTCCCTCTTCTGGCAAAAAATTGCATGGGCTAAATCTGGACACCGGTTTCTTGCAGAAATAACATTCTGTTTATCTTTTGTTCTGTTTTTATTTTGTTCTGTTTTTATTTTTAATCCATTCAACAGCCCCCGTTATTTACTTTAAAGTATTTATTCAAGAGAGACCATTAGTATGGGGGTTTTTTTTAACCAAAGTATCTAACTATTCTGCCAAGAAACATGACAAATGTTAGTAATTTCTAATACATTTTCCTGGCTTTACAAGAACATTAAAAAAAAAAAAATCAGATCCACTTGCTGAAAAATGCAGATTATGAAGAAGTGAATTCAGCCTTCAGGAAATCTTTTTTCGTTTACAGCACAGTGAACTTCTCTTTACTCATCTTCTAATTGTACTTAGAGCTCAGCAAACCCACCTGAAACCCTGCACATCTTCCATCCTTTCATTTGAATTCACTTGTATTTACTGAGTTTCTTGATTTTTAGTCCTAATCCTAAGAGTCATTCTGGGCTCTGGGGTCCAGCACAAGCCCTAAGGCAACTGAAAATGCATTTCTTGTCTTAGTGGTTTCCCAGGGACAGACTGTAGCAATAAAATCTTTTTGATTTCAGGTGAAACTGCACCAAAGTATCACCAGGACTCCAAAACATAAGCATAATGCACCAAAATCAGTATCATTAGACAGGCCATACAAAAATGATACATGAGAGGTTAAAATCATGGTGGATGCAGCAGAGATCCCAAACTCATGTAATAGTTTGTTATTATCACCATCAAACATCAAAAGGAGGAAGTTTTCCAGGTGGAAATAGCAAACCCCAATTCCCCAGCTGGAAACAAGGATGGTGTGTGATTTTTGGTGTGCTCTTTAGAAACTACCTTTTGTTGGAGTCCTCTTCCTTATATTCCATATGCAGCAGATGAGTGAACATGTGAATTGTATCAGTTCCTTCCCCCAGCATCCTCTGGATTTGCCAAGCTGTACTTGAAACTTCTCATCTGTGAACTGGGTTTTTAAGAAATGGCAGAACCAGGAAGGTCCCTCTGCTAATGGACGAAGGAGAGAGAACACAGGAGAGGACAGGAAAGGGAAGAGTTAAAACCAGCCCTTCTTCCAAGTAAGTGACTAAAAATTACCCCATAATAGCAGCAGCACAGAGAGGCCTCTTGGTTCTCTACACGATTCCATGTGCATGACTTTGGGTTCTGCCATTGTGACCATGTGGTCTTGTTATGGCAAAAAAAAAAAAAAAGGCAGATCTTTTTTTTAGGGGGTAGTGGAGGTGTTGGGAAAAGAAAGTGTAGTTCCTATTTTCCCAGTTTCTGATGGGAGGAATTGCTTCAGCTCTGGTATCTCAGCGCTCATAATGACATGGTGAAGCTTCAACTTTCAAATACTGTGCAAATGGAGTTCCAGCTGCCTGGGAGAGCCCCTCACCCCGGCTCCCTCATCACACCTGGGCTCTGTTTGGGTGGTACAACCTGAAAAGCCCAGGACAAATACACCAGCTTTTTTTCATTTATCATCATCCCCGCTTGAGGGATGAATTCAGGGGTCTTATGTAGCAGAATCTGCAGATTAATTAATCTGTATTGAGCAAGTAGTAATCAAATTCCAGGCCTTTTTTATAGATTAATGTTCAATCCTATGACCAAGATTGGGGGGGGGGGAGCTCTCAAAAATCAGCAGTTGTAAAAGGAATCAGGATTTCCCAGTGTTACAGTGCAGTTTGGCTTACAATGAAAAGTGAAGAATGCACCTGATTTCTTATTATATAACACAGAGAAAAAAACCCAACCAACCAACCAAACCCACAGAACTTATTGTTTGCATGAGATAAAGTTTTTTGCTTGGTTTCACTGGAGAGATCATCAGCAGTATTTTTCTAGCCAGTGGGAAATTGTTTTTGCTTGATGTTTTTGCTAAACTGCCAGTTTTTAAAGGCACAGGATCAAAATCCTACACCTGGTCAGAACAAATTTGGATCAAAACCTGGCATCACTGGTTTTTTTGTCATTTTTGTGAGTATGACTTATTCAGTTCTTCAGGCTTCTAGGAGACATGCATAAAAGGATCACTTGCCCTTATGCTCAGGATATTCCTGAGAAAATAAAATACAGAAAAGACAATCAGGTGCTTGTGTGTTTGTTTTTAAACCATGCATAACACTTTATCAGTTCAACATCCTTTAGCTATCTTCAGTTATCTCTAACTTTTATACTGTTTACTGCACTGTGACTGCACTTTTAGGTCTATTAGGGTTATGTGACCTGACCTGGGCAGCAGGATTTCACTAAATCACTGTGAAAATATTACTGTATCTGTTTCCTGATTTTTCTTTTCCTCTGGGAAAAAAAAAAACAAACCAATAATCTGTAACTTCTATTTGATATACAATGATTTGCATATACATAATGATCTATCTTCAAGTAATATAAATTTCCAGATACCATTTTCTCACATACATCCACATTTATTGAAACTCTTCTACCTCAGCACTAAACAGAGCTGAATTTCAGTCTAACATTATACTTATCAGTCCATAGTTTCACTTGTAAAGATGAATAATTATGGTATTGTCTACTGGGATGTACGTAATGCTGAATTCAGGGCTGTTTTTATCATTAGATGAGCCTGGTTAGTTCTTTCTGCTATAAAATATGGTGCTGCATTTGTGTGCATTGTTCCTGGCCTTTTAAACATTGTCTATATAGAAATGTCACTGTTAAGGGTCTGTACTGCTGGTCTGCACCAAGACATTCATGTGATACCTCTCAGCAGAGATATGTTGGTGTCAGCTGAATTCCATTTTGGCTGGCAGTCTCTTTCTGTTGTACCATCAGCTTGGGGCCATGGTAGTAGGAGAGGCAGTGATAAGTGGCAGGTTGGAGACCAAATTTAGTCTCTTAATGATTTCTTCCTGGAAAAAAAAAAAACCAAACAAAAAACAAAAAAACCCAAACCAAACAAAAAAACCCCCAAACCCCATACCCAAAATCTGTGGAAATAATGGATAATTTGAGATATTGCTTCATGTTCCTTTCTTAAGAGTTTCTTCATCCCCTCATGAGCAGGGTCAATGCATTTTCTTTCACAGGGTTAAATTTCAGTCAGAAAGCATTCCAGGCCTTATCTTTGGTATCCTCATTTCCCTTGGTGAACTGCAATGCTTCTTCTGACTTTCTTTTGCTGTCTTTTCACTTGCTGAGTGAAGACCATTTCCAGGTCTGGTCTTCAATCAGACCCTCTGGAACAACTCCAAGTGCTGCAATCTGAGGTCACTACTGTGGCAGGAAATATAGCCAATGGAGCAACAAAAAATGACTTGTATGTAACCACTTGTGATATGTTTCCTTTTCTCATTCTAGTTTCCTGTGTCTTGGAAGGAGTGCTTAAAGAGCTCTTACTGTTTGCCTAACTGGTCTATCAGTTTAACAGATTTTAAAGCTCGAAGGTGCCAGGATAATCCTCCTGCCCCAGGCCATGGAATTCTTCTTCAGTTTTTCGCCATTGGATCTCGTATGCATTTCTATGAGAAGTCATCTCTGTGTTAGAATGCTCTCACTGCAATATTTCAATGTGTCTTTATTCTTCCAACACCTTCTGAGAGAGGGAAGCTGGTACTCTGAACCTGGATATGATCTCCATGCATTGGCATACTAATGCAATCAGTTTCTACTTCCGTGGAGTAAAGGATCAACTCTAGATTTTTATAGACAATTAGCTTTTAGAATTGCTCTTTCATTACTTGGATTGTATAATGCATGTTTTCTTGGGACAGCTGTAATAAGGCTTCAGAGGAAAATGGAATGAGACAATGCAATTATCACCCATGATTCCTCTTTTTGTCCCTGTCTTAGTCAGCTCTTGAGGGGAGGGAGGACTTCTTGTTCAGTGTTTCATAAATTATCTCCTGTTGTAATGGTTTTAAGGCTAAATTTCATTACATGAATCAAAGTGGTGGAGATGTCAGCACAAAATAATAATGTCTCAAACAGAGACAGCTAATATGACATGTAATGTACCAGCAAAGGCTGGTGCACACTGAGAACTAAGGAAATGCACACCCTAAAAATAATAATAATGTATGGAATGATGCAGATGAACACCAACTTTACAGCAGAAGAAAAGCAAGATGAAGTACACACATTGAGAGATGTACACATAATGCCTTTGCATATTACACATGATGCTCTCAGGAGGCTCTTCAGTGTCTGCAGCATTTGATTCAAGGTATCAGCAACTGTACTCTCAGATATTAAAGTTTTACAAATGCTGCCAACAAGCTGCAAAATGGAAACTGCCTGAGGTCATGGCTGGCCAGTGAGAAAAGGTTCCTGATCGTATCATGGCTTTTCAAGTGAGCAAGCTGCTGCCAAATCAGCAACACAGGAATAGGATTTTCCAAGCCTTTTTGATGTCTCTGAGCCAGCTGGTCACCTCCTATCTTTGCTTTTAGCAAAATGGGTCCCCAGAGCCAGCGCACGGCTCTTTCGGTGCCACTAATGTTTTCTCCAGGAAAAATATTATCATTCTTAAAAAATCCCAATGGACTTAATTTATAATTTACAGAGATACTTTAGCATAAAATTTGTATAACTGCTGGTCTCAAAGCGATATCACTTGTGTGGCTTGTTGTAGCTACTAATAAATATTGTTTTCTGGAGACTTACATCCCTCATTTTTCTCCAGACGACTGAAACTAGAAGAGCTCGTAAACCACAGAGAAGAGGACCTGAAGAACCTTTAATAATCCAGATTATCTTCTTAAAGAATAATTAATGAAGAAAACACATTTTCTTGTTAGAAGCCTGCAAAAATACTGAAGGGTCTTGAATGAATTGACAGCCAACCACGAGTTGGCTGAGCGATAGAAGAAAATAAACCCGCAGGAAAAAACCCCACATCCAGTTAAAACTACATGGATCTGTTAATTACTGACAGGGTAAAGATCTGTAAGCAAATTTCATATTAAAAAAAAATGCATTAAGCCAGCTTTTTCAAATTATGTTAGTTCTTCCAAACCAAACACTGGGGAAAGTAAGGTGGTGGTTTTGTTTGCTTTGATTTTTAATTTAAGGAACTGATCCCCAGTATGTCTTGCCGAGGAGATGTGAAACATGAAGGAATTTCTCAAGAAGATCATGATTATTGCTTTTTGTTTGTTTGTTTATCAGTACTGACAGTTCACAGAATTATCACTTTGATGGTTTCTGGGACACAGATTGAAAAAGAAGTGAGATTGTGTTAGGATGGGGGAAATGGACTGCTGCTGCTAATTGCCAGATAACCTGTTTACAGTCTCATTTGCAATGTGTGCTAATTGCTAACTGCAAACACTTCTCAGTTTCCCCTCCAAAGCAGTTGCTGTGCAGCTCTGCTGCTGCACAGCCTTAGGAGGAAGGGGTATCCATAAGAGGGAGAGCTTGGCACACACCTGACTTTGGCTTCCTGGTCATCTGCAAGCTTTGGGGAGCCATGCCCAGGGGATGGGGGTTTAGGGTGGCAAAACCAGTCCCAAATCTGTGTCTTTTTAGGCATCCAAATGGACAAGGAAGCAAGTTAAACCATCAGCACTAGTACTGCTGAGGACCCTCAGCTTTGGCACCTGATCTTCCCTCTGTGAGAAGGGTGATTGCTCAGTAAAATCTTAACAGATTTTAAACCCAATTCTGCTTTAACTCACATCACCAAAATCACACTGCACATTTGGTTTTTAATTTTGCACCAGCCATTGTAATTAGTGCGATTCAATACAATGTACTTCAGTATTTTATGTAATTAAATACTTCTGAGAAAGAAACTTGTCTTGGTTAAACAAGAATTGCAAAAGACTCACCAATTTTAGTGCAAATGGAATGAAACTGTATTTCCATGACCTTATTTTAATATAACATCTCACTGATGCATTTTATATAATACAACCCCGAAGTTCAGAAATCTTTTCTGTCTTTGCCTAAGCAAGGAAAAATCAATTAAGTTTTGGATGGTTTTGGGGCCTTAAACCTGTATCACTTTCAGCTGGGAGAAAGATGGGGTTTGAAAGTGGGAGCTGGGAAAGAGGCAAACAAGGTTGTGTCCTGTTTAGGAGGAGTGTTGAATAAAGAAAGCCTGGACACAGGGGAAAGTGGTGCACAAGGGTTGTGCCACTGTGAGAGGGGGAGCTGTGTGGTTAAGAATAAGGCAGAAAGAATGCAAATGTATTTTTAGTTGAAATTAGAGCCACCTTTCTAAGTCTACAGCCAAATGATCCTGGCTCCTCTTACACAAGGCAACAACTATCCTGGGGACTTATGGTGACAAATGAGCCTGTGAAGCAGCTAAAAAGCTCACTCGTGTATTGTTGAATTTTAGTGTTGTACATGCAGGGCTTTCCTCCTGTTTTTACTTTCTCCAGAAGAAACACAAGTCAGAACTTGCAGAGGAATAAGACAGTAAAAGAACGTGTTATTTCTCGGTTTCCCGAACTGAGGAGCCGCGCAGGAACGTTCGGGTTTCTGTGGGCTGGGAATGTCAGCTGGGAGCAGGGGAGCTATTTAGAGCAGCGAGAAGCCGATAGCCCTGATACCGCACAGCGAGGGGCCAGGAATCCGCAGTGTGGCTGTGGATGGAAACTGCTGCGAGTGTGGAGCGGGCAGAACACCGCTAAGCTGATTACCAACAGCATTTTGAACAATTCATTCAGAAGAAAGGACAGCCAGGGGCCTGAGGGAGGTAGTGAACCAGGCCAAGGCCATCAGCATGGACTTCCACTTGGCCAGGGTGTGGCTGTACATGTTTTTTTTCCATTACTCAACAGGTGCTTCCCAGTGTTCTCAAAGATGTTTAGAGCAGAAACATGCTCTCCAGAAGCTGAGAACAGATGAGATGGCAGCGTGCTCTCTCTGGAAAGGGGATTGACAGCTATATAGTCATGAACCACAGCATTCCCTGAGCAAAGAAAAGCCCGAACTGCTGCCTACAAAAATCACTAATAAAGTGGGGGACTTTATTTTTTTAACCTCTGTGGAGGTTAAAAAAATTAGAGGATTTATTACCCCATAGGGGGTTCAGAGATAGAGCCTTGCTGACCATGGCTCCTTTTCTCACTCTAAATCAAAAGGCTTTTTCAACCTTAATTTGCAGGGGCCGGACCTACTACCTCTGAGAAAATCTGATCCATCTCTGGTCTACATTTTGACAGCACAGACTTTGTTTCTTGCTGTGCTCCACCCAAGTGTCCCTCATTTTTGTCCAAGCTACAGGTTTGACAGTAGTACTGGATTCCTGCTGTCTGCAGAAACAGCAGCTACAGAGCACCATATCCTTGTGGTTCAAAAAGTGACAAGGCAATTAATGGAACAGCTGATTAAGTTCTACAGGCCTCCCAAGCCAAATGATTTCAGACTGCATTCTGCTCGTACTGCAGAAAGCTTGGGCTACTCAGTGGGTAATTTGGTGGTCTGCTTCATTTTTTACCAGATCCTCCTTAGGTAAGAGTATCCAGGCTATGATGATAATAATACTTTTTAAAGCCCTTTCAAAATCCTGATTTGGCTGAAGCTCTGAACATTAGTAATAGCTGGTCTTCCACCCCTACTGCAGGCTTGCAGACAGACACCTCCCTTGTGGAACAGTTAATGACTTTAAATGATCTTGGAAAATATGAGAAGCAATCTTCCTCAACTGGCCTTATTAGAAAACTAGGCAGTAAGTCTACAACACTGAGTTATGAAATCTGTTTCCTGACTCAGCTGAGCTGCTTAAACTGTAAGGGAGGAGTGTAAAAGCTGAATTACCACCTGCATTTTAACTATCACCCCTGGAACTAAAAAGTAAGGACCTTTTAATCCAGTTTTGTGAGAGAAATGGGTGAGAAGATGCCAAGCAAATGGTTGGAAGTACAAAGTTATCCCAGGCTTTGGGGCACTGGGCTAAAGAGAGCTGGATTTGGCTGTCAGCAGCAAAGAGCTGCTGGGTGAAGTTACGGAGTGAGAGGGCTCCAGTGAGAAAACGTAACAAGTAAGAAAGGGGAAACACTGCTGCTGGCTGAAAAACAACCAGAAAGTTACAAAACTTCAAATCCGTCAAGCAGGAGCGCTCTGTGAAGCAGAGAGGATAAAATGAGAGCAATCACTGAGAGCCAGGGAAGGAACGTTCGTTTAAGTGGCAGAACAATCAGGTACAACAGCACCAGAAATGTCTCCGTTCGCTCAGCAGTCACTGTCCAAGAGCACTGCAGGATAACCAGGACCTGAGCTGTCGGGGAAGACAAGGTCCCACAAACACCGAGATTGCCTGTGACCTGTGGAGACAGCTTGAGGAGAGATGATCAATTCTGCTGTCATAGAGTCACCAGCCAATTTATTGAAAGTCAGAAAGGTAGAGTGGAAGGAAGGGCAATCTTTTCCAAGATTAGAGAAGTAGAGCACTTGTAAGCAAAGAAGATAAAGCAGTGTAAAATCATGGAGAGAACACAAGGACATGGAAAGGCAGAGGGACAGTTTAAGATGCAAAATGGATTACCTTCCCCTGAGGTGTTGTAAAGACAAAGCTCTTAGCACAGCTGATACATCTGTAGAAAACGGAATCTCCTGAAAGCTGGGAGCAACATCTACCAGATCATAAATTGCTAGAAAATATCTGCTTTATTGGATCTCAAGAATAACTAGCAGTATTCTAATGTACAGACACTGGGATGACCAGACTGTCAGAGGGATCTATTCCACTTTCCATCACCCCCCAAACAGCTTAAAATACTGGAACCTCCACCTGCTCTTCACAACAAAGAAAAGCAAAAACCTGTGGTTTTCCTTAGAAGGAGTAGAAATTCTGCCTCTTCTTCAAGGTGATGCTGCTGGGTAAGACCAGTCTTTGATCAAAGAAGAGCTTCCAAGACTCTTTTCAGGAGTTAAGCACACCTTAGAAAAGAAACACTATCACCAATAGAGCTTGTACCAAGGATATGCCCCAAAGTGAACATCTCATTCTGTGAGAGCCTCCAAATTTTTATATTACAGCTGTCCCTTTCATCAGCTTCTCTCTGAGGAGCACTTCTTCCCTCGTCTGCTTGTGGCACAGAATTTCTTTGTTTTAAGGTCCTGTGGGCATCCAAACTTGCCAGTAAGTAACCTGGACATTAAAAGTATATTTTAATATATTTAGTTATATAGAGCCTTTACTCTTTAAAAAGAAACACAGAGAAAATGGAAGCATTACCTTTAAACTTAATTTGCCACACTGCACCTAGGGATAATGGCACTAAGGGGATACAAGATCTTAATTGCAGAGGTTTAAAAACCCTTTGATAGTTCAACAGAGAGCAGCAGTAGCAGAAGTGCCAGGCTCTCACCGCTCTCCTTTTCCTCGCTAGCTTTTCCTTCACAGAAAGGAACACCATCTTCTCTGGAGTGACTGGCACTCCTGTAACTGCTGAGGGGTTATGTTACTTCCAGGATATCATCCTTCCCAGTTTAGGGGGGCTGCTCCATGGCCCACATCTGCCCGTGGTGTGAGTCTCGTCCCTTCTCCCTGCCTGCCTGGGATCCGGCCGCTCCTCGCCTGCAGCGCAGGCTGTGGCTGCAGGAATGAGGTGGGAGTGGGGAACAGCGATGCCTCCCGTAGCTTTTCAAAGGCTCAGAACGACTTGTCACTCGTGCAAGTAAACATCTGACAGAAGCATATGGCTCGGAATGAGCAATAGCCCCCCACGCTCGCTCACACGGGAGCTGGCAGGGCTGCTGGGTGTAACAACGTGCGCAACAAAGGAAGGGGAAACGCATTTCGTTAAAACCGGGGAATGAAAATGTTCTCGGAAGTGATCTGTGCAAAGCAGCTGCCAATTCCAACGGTTTGCCTACAGTGTGCCTCTCTCTCTCAAATTCTGCCTCTCCTGGACCCCCACACTGACTATGGCAGGTACCAAGCAGACACATACCCACTTTCCCCATCCTGTTGTACCTCGCATTTGAGCTGGTGATCCCTGCTCCACCCGTCTGTTCTGCTGGCTCATCACTTCTGGCTGCCTGGTGTCCAGCTGCAGAGTATCCGTGTAATCCTCCTCCTGTGAGTTTTGTCCAAACATCCAAGCTTTTCTGAGCCTGTCTGGGTCAATTATGGTATTTTTTTTTCTTTTTTTTTTAATAAGTAGTAATGCTGTTCTGTGGGACCAGGAGACAGAACTGCTGAGATTCAAGCAAGAGCGGAATGGCAGCTTTGTATCAGCATGTCTGGTCACAGGGTTGTCCCAGAGACTCCTCCAAGGTTCTGAGGAGGAGAAAGTGCTGCTGGAGCAAGTGGTCTTGGGCAGCCCCAGCCCACTGGGAAAGACATGAGGATCCAGGTAATACCCACCATCAAAATTCTAATTCAAAAATAGAATGGGTTTTTAAACTGACTTGTAATCAGTGTGATTCCTAAAGAGACAACATAAACATCCCTAGGTTTTCACCCACACTTCCAGCTCTTGAATCCTCTGGAACCAAGAGCTTGCAGGGGACACTTGAGTTGTTCTGGGGTGTTTGCATGACCACGGAGTCTGAAGAATTCCAGGGAACTGTGTCTCAGACTTCTCAATGCTCATTGGGTATGCTGTGCTATTAATTGGCAGCAAATCTCATGAAGTCAGTGGAGAAACTGTGTCTTGGTTTCAGGCCAGACTAAATTTAGGAAAAATTCTGAATGAAACAGACTCCTTCATTTATCAGGAGAACCATTAGGAGAAGTTTAGTTTTTGAGAGATGTTTTTCCCTTATCATCCTTCACAGCTGAACAGGTATCTGTGGTAGAACATCACCACTTTATCTTTTTTTTTTTTTTTAAGCCCTAGAGCCAGGTAGCTTTAAAAAAAGTGCTGATATTTTGATAGGTGTTTATTTAACAGCTCATTTCACGGCAGAAACCCTTTCATATCAGAAACTTTTGAGAACAATCTCTTCCATCAGCCCAGTTCAGCCTCCAGAAAGACTTTTCCTTTCCATGAAAACTGTATTTTCTGGTTTTGAGTAAACGTAAAAGTGCCTTTCTGTAACTCTTTTTTAATCTTGCTGGTGGCATAAAACGAGATATAAGCAGATATTTGATTAATTTTAGTCTAGATGCCAGACTGAGGCAAACTTGTTACAAGCGTGTTGCCTTCAGCTCTGAGCTAAGTTTAACACGTGAAGTGTCCACTTGATGGTGGCTCCTCCTTCCTCCATAGATGGATGGATCACAGGAGTCTGCAGGCAATGACACTGAGGAAATAATAACGTGCTGCAGGCAGCTCTATGCTTGGCTCTGCCTGTCAGCTTCGATTCCAGCTCTTTCATTTCCTGTGCCTGTAAGTCATGGTGGAGGGCTGTGCTATCATTTAAAGACTCTGCCTTACACTACGTGTTCTTTTGGGATGGAGTTTGTAATATTTTAGTATCCATCCCCGGGATCTCCATCTGCTGCTGTTCTTTTACTGAAGTCTTTTGAAACTTGCCTATATTAAAAAGACTAATTTTTATTAAGATTTTTTAAAGATATATTCAAGGGGCTTTGAGAACATATAGAAAATCACTTGCCTTCTAATCCAATAAAAATCACAAACCATTGTGTTTTACCTCCAAAACTCAGTACTGAAGAAAACAGGAACTGGGGTTGGCCTGACATATTTCATTCTACTGGGCTATGGAGCTATTCAGATGAGGTGTGTCTGCATTTGTTCTCTTCCCTTTCTCCTTAAAATATCTTACTCAAAACATTGGGCTACCTAAAATGGAGGAAGTGGAATCTTACATTTGTTGTGAAATGAAAGCCAGTGGCCAAGGCACTGAATGGCCCTTTTAGAGCATTATAAAGTCTCCCCCCACCACCAGAAAGGGTGAAAAGGATTTTTGACAATCCCTTGTTTTTTATCTGGAATTTTTGCATGAATAACAAATACTTTGTCTTCATATTAAAAAAAAAATAAAAATGCTTTGACACTGTGTAAGACACACTGGAGATGATTCATGAGCTTTTACTTCAGCATGACTGTTGTTCCATCCTGACCTATACTTCCCCATTTTAATTTGAATTCTCTTACCTGCATCATGGTAGAAATCAACCCTTTGTCTTGTGTAAGATCTTAGAAAAAGCAGGCTATTCCAGTGTAATGAAAATGCATTATTTCCAGCAATGACAAAGCCAATAATAACACCCTTACCTAATCCTTTTATATACTTGGGAAGATCTGATGAGAGTTACAGCCTTTGCTTGACTAGCTGTGTTCTGGGCAGGAGAAGAAGTGAGAAACTGTCCTGCAAAAACACATGTCCCCAAGAGAAAATTTAAGGTAAAGAGGATTTTTGAAGTGTAAACAAAAGTGTGAATCATTGCCAGTGGATGTTAAGCTTCATGACTCCTTTTTTATTTCAATTTGCATAGTTGCACTTTCAGACTGACTCTTGGTGACGAGGTACAAACTTTATAATCCCTACATTTTCCTCCTGTAGATAAGGCTTCATATCAGAGCTCTGCTGATCTAGTGTTTAGTAAGGAAAAGTATTTAGCAGTAGTGATATAGCTGACTACCTCACTCCTGCTGTAGTAGTAATATTTGTATTTATACATATTTTTGTACTGGTTTTATACAGGTTATGGAGTTAAGATCCTGCAGGATCAGGGAACTGACACAGAAGGGCCAGAAACTCTGTGGGCAATGGGTGTTTGCCCAATGGCCTCAACTACAAATATGCTAAAAAATACAAAAGTATGTATGTTCACTTAATGCTACAGGAGAGAAAGTAGTTTTCCAACAGCTTTCCTTACCGAATGCTGAAAACCCTGAAGGGTGATGACAGTTTAATAACTGACCCTGTCTCTCTGTTGCACTGAATCGTGATATGTTGGGCTCTCAACACCATCCTTTTCTCTATTGATGGAAACCTTGATCTGCAGCCTGAAAAGCAAAGAGGTAAAAGAAGCATCGTGAAAAGCAGAAAAGAGAGAAATAATTTTTCAGTGACACAACTGGAATCAGTTTCTTTTTCCCTGACATTTCACAAATTGTGAAATGGAGCCCTGAGCTTCCTGTCTCTTTTTCAGTGCTCTCTCTCAGATGCAGTGGGATGAGACTCACATGATGCAGACGGGGATGCTCTCACATGTATTTACAGTGTGATTTTTGTTTTTTTTTTTAGAAAACACCTAGGAATAAAATCCCTCCCTGTCGCCATTGGTGGGAGGCACCCACACACCCAATAATCCCAGTGGTGCATGTACATGTGGTGCATCTTAGCAGCTGACAGGGCTGGGAGCTGTGGGGTGTTGACTGAGGCTGCTGCCTGTAACTCTGGGTGTGCTGGGGACTCTGCCTGCCCTGGGCCTGAGTGATATCTCCTGCTCTGGGAGGGTCACGCTCTCCAGGCACGATCCAGCCCTTGTGAGTTCCACTGATAACAGCTGCACCCTGTCCTCCCTCTGCTGAGCGAAGCTCCTTTGTTACAGAGAGAAAAAAATTCCACTCCAAAAATATTGGAGAGGATTCTTAGATGCTGAATCCCCGGGCCTGTGAGACCTAGTGCTTTGCTACAGGTTTTAATCATCTCACTGTTTATTCAATAAGGAGCATAAAGCCAGTGCCCCTACAAATTAACCTTATTTTTGACTAGGACTCAAGGTCAAGTCTCAGCTCATACTTCTGGAAACGTCTCAGCCAGAGTTAGCACATACATTCCTCCATCCACACAGGATTAATCATACTCCTGCCATCTCAGGGTGTTGGAGTGTCTCTGAATTTACCAAGTATAATTATTTTTTATTTTCCTTCATATTCTCTGAGTCCACACACTATGGTGACCCCCAAAGCAATATATATCACCTTCCCTTCCATTCCATGTTTCTGAACACTGTGGGTCTAGAACAGGCTGTAACACAATCCTTGACAAACCTACACTCTCTGTAAAACAAAACTTTGTTTACTCTTGTTATTGGAAAGCTTTTAAATGTGATCACTCAAGACTAATGAAGTAGAAGACAGGCAAAACAGCATTTCATATCTGCTATTTAAAATCACTTATCTTCAAGTCTTCAAGTCATCCTGAATTTTCACACTTGACAACTTTTGAAGTTTTGGGGGCAAAATGCCTCTGATGTTGGCCCTCAAATTACTTCCACATCAGCAAATCTGTGATGTTTATTTCCACCATATATACCCTGACACTCCTGCTAATATTGGTGACAGATGAAGGCCGCTGCTGAGTCACCAGGAATGCCTTGGGCTAACGTGATCAAAAGTGAAAAAAAGGACGTGGGATGTAAGGAGCCTCTTCCCCTTCTTAAAAAGTGCTACAGAGCCATGCCACCTGCATCAGGTCACAGATGTCAGTGCAGATGGTGTGTCACCTTAGGTAACCTGGCAGGGGCCGTACGGTACTAGGACAGGTTATACAACTGAGGATGTGCTCGAGCCTGATGGCAACAAACAGGCATCTCGACCGGGGCCTGGGTCGCTTTATGTTACAAGGATTTAGAGAAACTGGAGTCTCTTGCAGTCAACAGATTAAATTATTTTACTTAAGCTGTTCAAGGCAAGCAACCACAACTAAATAAGGATCAAAACAAATGTACAAAGAATGGCAGTAAGAGATGGTGGCGGTGGCACATTCAGAACAAATAAAGAGAATATTTGTCCCTGGGCTGGGTAAGGAGGATGTGGAGCTCCCTGCTCCAGGCTGCAGCCAGGAACACCATTTCTGAGCAGACTTCTCCTGTGTACTATCACAAACTAAAACATTCTTAATGTACATAAGGTAATTAGGCTATTACCATACTTAAATTATTTGTGAGGGAGTGTGCTCATTTCTTACTAATCAACGCCTTCACCTTTTTCTAGTGTTCCCATTTCCGATCAGCCCGACCAGAGCCCATCTGTTCCCCTACCACTTCTGTCATACTTTCTGAAGCTTCTACCTTTATTTCAGTTTTTCATTCCTTCTAATGGTCTCTTGCACCATAAAATACACCAAGAACTAGTGAAGGGATTAAATTACAGCCACCAGAGACTATTTTATCCACGTGCTAAGGCGTTGGAAGCCAGTCTCTGTACGGAGTGTCAGGGAAGTTTCTCTGGACGAGGTGTGGCAGAAGCCCGCTGGAAAACACAAGGCTGCTGGACACGGACTCGTGACTCCCCTGGGATGGTCTTGGACGTTTGGCCAGCCTCACAAGCACATTTTTTTTTCCTTGTTGCTGCCCCCCTTCTATTTTTATCACCTTATACTTCCCGCCCGCTGCTCTTTTGCCCCACACGCTCCTCCACGCGCGGCCCCCCTCCCTCAGGTGCGCTGAGGGGCCGCCCTCCCTCCCCACCACTGGCGGCCATTTTCTCTCCTTCCCCGCCTCCCCAGCCCTTCTCGCCCTCTCACCGCCTTCCCCACCGGAGCCGCGGGAGGAGAAGGGCAGGGCAGGGCAGCAGATTTTGCTCACAGAATCACAGAATGGTTAAAGGTTGGCGGCTCCCGGGAGACCGGGGACCGGCACTTGCGGGCGGGCGGGGCGGCTGCGGCCGGCGCTGCCATCTCGCGGCGCTCGGCGGGAGCGGCCAGGAGGGCGCTGCCTCAGGGCACCGCTGGGAGCGGGCGGGGGGAAATACCTGTGGTTCCCCCCTTATGTTTCGAGGATGGGGAAAGGGTGTAATGAAATAGTCAGCAACCCTGGGTTGTCTGTGTTTTTTGTTTTGTTTTGTTTTGTTGTGTTTTTTGAGGTTTGTTTTGTTTTGGGTTTTTGTTCGTTTGTTTGTTGGGTTTTGGGCTTTTTTCCCCGGCAAAAATAAAAGTGGGAGAAAAGGAGAGTTAGTCTGCCTTGAGTCCCGTGTCAGGAACCCAGGGGCAAGGAGGAGGCAGAGCTGGAAGGCCTGTGGCTTTGGATTTCTCTTCGTGCTTGTTTTGTCTTACAGAAACCATACACACAGGTTCTGGGATCCCCCAGAGCTTTTCCTGTGCCTGAAGGCAATTTGCTGGATCAGGATTTCTGCGCTGAGGGCAGCACAGCAGGGTGATCTTGGAGTGAAGGTGGCTCCGTTTTCCTGGTGATCTCAGCTATGCTTTACATATCTTTTTACGTATGGAACGTGGCATAGCCCTGATACCTGTGTTGTATCTCCCAGACCAAATATTTGAATGGCGTTATCTTTACGTTAACAGTGAAATAATGAACAGAAGCGGTAAAGCTTTCAGAAGAAATTGTTCCCTGTGAGGGTGGTGAGGCCCTGGAACAGGTTGCCCAGAGAAGCTGTGGCTGCCCCATCCCTGGAAGTGTCCAAGGCCAGGTTGGATGGGGCTCTGAGCAACCTGGGATAGTGGAAGGTGTCCCTACCCATGGCAGGGAGGTTGGAACTTGGTGATCTTTAAGATCTCTTCCAACCCAAACCATTCTGTGATTCTGTGAGCAAATTTCCCACCAACCTTCATTGCTGCTGCCCTTCACTTTGCTTTCCTCTCCTTCAGGATTTTGTTGATGTGAATTGTTCAGATGTTTATTGATTTAGGAATACATTCTTTTGTCAGCCACTAGGAAAGCAGAAGTTGTGAAATCTTGGAAGTCCCAAACGTGGGCACCCTCTAGGAAGTGTTAAATGTATAAGACTTAAATATATATTTACTTTAGCGTACAATTCTCGTAGTTAAAATTGGCTTTCCAGTTTGAAATGAGCACCTGCTCCGTGATGTTAACATATGTTTCTCTGGAAGATATCAATGGGAAAGAAAAGCCTGGAAAACAGCCACAGAGAGTTGTGCCTGATGTCTTCTGAAGCTGTTTTGTGACCAGTAGAGATTAGACTTTAATCAATAAATCTGTCTCTATTTTGACTGCAAGATGAAAAAAGTTTGCAGTGCCAAAGCTGAAAGGCACTTTTTTTTTTTTTACTCACTATTCAACGATTTTTTTTCTCTTCATGTTCATTGATGACAGAACAGGAGCTTTGTAGAGATGCAATACATTTCATAACTTAGTTCCCATCGGAGATATTGTTGACTCCTGGACAGCAAACTGGGCACACTGCAGGAAGTGCTTAATAAACATCAGTGTGGCAGCAAGAAAAGAGTAAACACAGTTGCTGGATTGTTTTGTTTCAGTCTGTGGAGGGAAATGAGCCAAAAGAACCTCAGGTAGCAGTTAGGATCTGGCTGGTGAGCACTGCTGAGAGACCACACTACTTGCCAGACTGCCAAGGAAATAAGGAAAAAAAGTAATCTCATGCAGTATATATTGCTTTTTGGATTGAAGCACAGTATTCAGGCCATACATATGGCAAACTAGCTTACTTTCTGGGGATACATTATGGTCTTCCTGTGAATTACTTAGGCTTATGGGTCATCCCCTTGATCTTCCCTCTCTGGGGAGAGAGGCCAAAAATTTTTTTAAAGAAATATATCCTACAAAGATAAAGAAGCAAACTGTAGTAACTCCTCCTGGGAAAAGATGGCCATAAATGCAGGAGTAGGGTGGCTGTACCCCATGCCTGTGGTCAACATGAGGTGGCAGAAAGGCAAAGTTTTCTGCCCCTGAGGTTGTGAGAAGTGTAAATCTGTGAAGAATGTGGCTGCTTGTTTTGCCAGAGCTCACCCTAAAGATGCAGCTGTTCCTTAACTAGAGGCAGTAAAACTGATTGTTTTACTTCCAGAATTGTTGCTGCAGAACCTAAGTAAAGGGATTAAGGGATGAAATTAATTCAGTGATTGTTCTGTCCGGGGCAGAATGATGAAAGGGAGAGAATCCCTGACTTAAAAGCTCTGGAAGTAGGGAATGCAAAGAACTGGGGAAGAGCGTGGCTTTTCTCCGTTATGCATGACACTTTTTCAACCCAAATATCTGATTGTACAAAAACGTGCAGCACTTTTTAATGAAAAAACCAGTTGTTCTGTAATGAGAAGAAAAGGCAGACCACTGAAGTTACATTTGATTTCTAGAATTTTGATCTCTCGTCAGCTGTGTATGGTTTTCAGAGCGCTGATTTTAAGATATGTTGACCACTCAGTTGCTAATGAAGCCAACTGGGTGCCAGATACTTTGCATTTCTTGTAGGGGTTTCTGAATTCACATTATTTCCCAATTTTGCTTTAGAGTTTAGATTACAAATCTGAGATTTAACTTTACTACTAATGGGAATGATTGAGGGGTTCAAAAAGAGGAATAGCCTCAGATCCATGGCTGGAGAAGCTGTCAGAACAGAGAATTTCTTTGGAAAACATGTTCAAGACTGTGTGTTCAACACACTAAAGCAGTTTAGAGTGGAGCCAGACTTCCCAAGGCTTCAGAACCGAGACCAAACTCCTGGGCTCAGTCTGGATCCAGGTGATGTGATGAGCCCACTGCAGGTGGGGACTGTGCATCTGTAATGCTTGGATTTTTGGTTTCCTTCACAGCAGTGTTTGTGTGATATCAGGAACGCTCCCTTTGATGATATGAGAATTCCACAGACAGTGAGGTAAAAGAAAATATAAGAAACAGTAAGTCCAAACCCACGATTTCACAAGAAATTCGTACTTGAACCACAAAAAAAGTATGTCCTGTAAAAGGGAAAAGAAAAACATTCAGGATTTTTTTTTTAAAACAGTATAACTGAGCATTTATCAGAAATATATGATGTGCTTACTCAAATATGGAATCATAATGCTCAGTGTCTGCTTTCCTCCCACTTCATCCTGTTAGGAAATGTGAACAGATACCTTATTCTGGGAACTTGGTTTGTCATTTGCATTAATATAAGCAGGACAAACTGTCCTTAATTCTGACATTAATTTTGCAAGTCACCACGATATAAATGGTAAGTGCTCTGCACCGAGTCTGTTACCATAGAAAAGCAAAATGCTGCCTATTCCTGTGCTGTGGTGGTGCATTCACGCTCTCACAGACACAGCTCTGGTTAATCTGCTTTCTGTGATTTGCTGGTTGTTTATCAGAAGTGAGTGTCTCCTATGAGACTCTTATTAATGAGGTTTTTTTTTTTTCCTTGTGTTTCGTTCTCTGATTAGGAGAATAAAAAAATGACATGCCAGTTAAACCCACACTACCCATTCCACTTGGCATCTCCTCTCACTGCAGCTAATTTACGGGTTGGTAACTGGAAGTGCTGGTGTGCTGTGGTGTTTCAGCTCCAATATGTTTAAAGTGGCCTTTAGGTGTGATCAGATTTCCTGCAAAATTCCAGCCTCTGAAACCTCTCTTCATCCCTGGTGTTCTTCTGTTTTCATTTTTATCATAGCTGTTGTCAATTTGCTTTGCCTTGTGATCTGTGGTTCCAGACTGCAGTTACCAGAGGCAATGTTTTATTTCACTGACTTCAAAGAAGGCATCTCATTTTTTTTTTTTTTGATACCGGGTGGTTTATTCACCTCTGTTTCTTTTCTTCCCCTGCTTGTTTGTAAACTGTTCCAGTGAGCTTATGCACCCTCTGCTGGGTTTTGTCCTGGAAAGACAAGCGCTGCAAACTCTTCATGGGCTGCAGAGAAGGGATAATTTTAAAGAAGTATTTTACCGACACCAAAGAGAAAATGCTCTGTGTTTAAACACAAGAACCGATCAGCGACTCACCCAGCAAAGTATATTACCTTGTCTTTATTCTTCTGCAAAGATGGATCTTCTTAGAATTTATTACTGACAAATGCCTGGGAGATTAACCTGTTTTCTTAATGGCAATTTATAATGGTATTATAGTCTTCTCTGTGTAATGCTCCCTTGCCCAGAGGAAATGAAAACAGCTCTAGCATGGAGAAACCCCGTTGCCGTGGGTGACAGCGAGTTGCCCTCACTGATATTCCCGCTGGTCAGTGGAAGCGTTTGCCATTCCCCTCCGCAGGAATCCGTCCTGAGGACTCCACGTGTGTGGGCCGGACCTTTTCTGGAAATAACGCCACAGTCAAGGGCAGAGGGGTAGTGCTTAGATTTTCAGTGTGCTTAGGCATCAACCTCGTGAAGGTGTGGAATGCGTCAATGCACCCAAGCCTTTTTTTTTTTTTTTTTTTTTTTAGTAAAGCTGGTTTTAGCAGGGGCAGTCAGAGGAGCATTCAGCATGTTTTGGAAACCCTCCGCGGAGCACTCTTTTCAGCACCACAGTTCTTGCTACAGCAGTAATAAAACAGCAGGGTGCCGAGAGCTGAATGAAAACAGCAGCTGATTGCCTCTTTCTCTGCTAAAGACTCCCCTCTTCTGGAGGGAGAGACACCCATATGCAGCTTGGCCAGAGGTGTGCCAGTCATTCTGCAAAGCCTGTCTTTGCCGTGTTTCTGGAGCAGGGGTTCTAAGCACCCCCTTTTCCCCCTGGGAAATACATTCACAAAGCAATTTTTCATTACTTGTTTTTAATGGACTCCTTTGACTTCCTTGAGGTCAGTACAGAAAATTTCTGCAGTAGCCTGATGTGATCTAACCACAGACCCCTTCAGACCTCTTGGTGGATAACCTCAGCTACTGTTGGACCTGTGCTTGGGTGGGGAAAGAACAGGATCCAAAGGCTTTTGTTTTTTTTCTTGTAGGTAATTTAATCAATGGTCTGATACTTTGATATATGTAGGCTGGGTGAGACTAGGGAACTTAACCAGACTGGCTCAGGAACTTGTATTATCTCCTCCTGGAATAAATTGTCATTAGAGTTATTTATTTTCCCTTTTCCATTCAAATGATAATGATTAAAAGTTTGTTAAAGGTCTTATTAACTACAGGTTGTGTTTACCCTGTCTAGAAACTCCGTCCTGGGAATACACAAGATCTGCTGGAAGCACTATCTGACTATCCCTAGGTCAGGATACAAATGATCTTCCCTAAGTTTGCTGAACAGCAAAGGATTAAACCATGAACAGTTGAATGAGATGGATAATAGGGTTGAAAGCCATTGTTCTAGGCCACCAAACTCAATCTAACACTGTTAAAGTTTTATGGATGGTTGGGAAGGGACTTCTTCCCCCCCCATTTTTTTAATTTACATTTTAATAGCTGTTCAACTCCAAATGGAAAAAAAAACCAGTGGGAATTAGCTGTCAATTGGTAACCTCCATGTGGAAGTCATTTACGTCTGGGAATTATTTCTTGGCTCAGCTGAAGGTAGTTGGAAATCTCAGGAAGCTCCTGAGGAGGCAGTTGCCCACATCACAGAATCATTGTCCCAGGGTGCCTGGGTGTTAACAATCTCAGCAGATGCAGTGTTGGGCTTAGTTTTATTATCCCTCTGTTTGTTTTACTTAGGGAGAAATGTACTGCTGGGAGACCCCAGTTACTCCTCTATCTGTTAGACAGAGGTTGGGTATTTTCATTTCCCAGACTTTCAGTCTCAAATCTCTGATTGTCTAAATAAAGAAAAATAAACATACGCCCTCAATTGTGATAATGGCTGAACTTGCTGATGGCTTGAAAAGGATAAATTTGACATCTAAGAAGATGTGTCCCCAGCACTGCCCAGTTTTAAGCCCATAAGAAATCTTACCATCTTTTGTAACTGGCATGCACAATTTATTGCTTAAGCAACGTTTTGTTAATAAAATTATTTGCAATTCAGCCTGCTGTTGAACAGCCAGGGCAGGCTAAATGAGGTAAAGATAAAATTGGGGTTGGTGGAAGATACTGGATCTTAGACATGCACATACCTCTGTTTAGCATAGATTAAAGAGCTGCAGAGCTCAGTTAAAAAAAAAAAAAAAAAAAAGAGGGAATATTGAAACAAGACTTCATTTTTTTTAGTTTGGACTTGTTCCGAGGTATTGTTCTGTCCAAAGGTAGTTCTGCATGTGCAGATAAAATGCTTGGAGATCACAGAGACAGGAATGATGTTGGGAAGACGGTGCAATGTAGCCAGTTAACAGAAGGGCTTGATCTGCACAGAAAATGATTCTGAGCAGATAGGCACACATATACATAAAGCAAGATTAATTTAGAGGCCTTTGTCATTAAGGCAGATTTTTGTATGGTTTTGTGTGGGATTTAAGGGGGATTAAATGTTTGACATCACTTTGCCTGCACAGGCGATGTGGAAGAGGTTACTGAGCGGGTGATGGAGAATTTAAAAAGGAGTGGAAGCAATGGGTCAGACTGCAGCCTGGCCAAACAAACTGCTGGATCTTCCACGTTTCTGAGGACCAGGTGCTCCTGTTTTGACAGCAGATGCTGCAGGGATGTACAGCTGAAGAAATATTTATGATTTGCCAAAGTATGAGGGGAACTCGGTGAGGACGTCAGGACTGGGATGCCCCTGTCTTCTCTCTTCAGTGATGCCTTGCTTCACGTGCATCTTTTGTATGCTATGCTGTTGCTAAGCAGTAAAAACACTGAAAACAAGGAGTCAGCAAGGTGGATTGGGTGATCAGGTGCGTTCCTCTCTTGGAAGAGATGGTCCTGGTCATGAAACTTCTGTTCCTCACCTGCCTGTGGCCAACAGCAACGCTGCACAGCTCTCACAGTCAGCACCACCACCTTCATCATCGACAGCAATTAGCTTTCTCAAGAAAGCATACCAGGTAAGCAACATACTTCATCTGTCAGTGTTCCTCTGGTGAACTTCATGCTGTCAGACACCCTTTTTGTTCACTGTCCTGTCTTCCTGCTTCTGGATTTATAGTAACACATAGTTATGCTGAGTGTTCCCGAAACAGAAATGGTGAAATATTAATTCATTTTTCATAACCAGACATTTCCTATTGTGATTTCATGAATGCTTCATATATATATATATATATATATATATATATATGCAGGTATGTGCCCACTTGCACCCAGCTCTTTTATCTCCTCTGATATAAGGCTACTAATTGTGACACCAGACTACTGCTGTGATGCACCAAGTATTCTTGCCCTCTACTCCCATGACAAGAAGCAGAAATGCCTTCCAAAGTGATTTCAAGTTTTCAAGTGGCTTCCATTACCTAAACAGCAGAGCAGCTACACTGTAAAGATACAGAAGACGTTTTTATGGCACTACATGAGGTGAATTTTAGCTTATTTACAGTGACAACACGGGGTGTTCCTTTTCTGGAATATACTTGTGCTTTTATACACTGAAGATTGTCTTTGTTTCTGCTTTTTCCAATCAAGTAGCTGGTTGGAAGTGAATAATGATACAGAGGTTTTTACATGTGAGTTTCTGTGCAAAGTGTTGGTGCTTTTTCCCCCCCAAATGCAGTTTCCCATCTGCCACGTGAGGTCTCCCAACACGTTTCCAGATTAATCTAATAGTATGTGAACAGACCAATTACTGCCAGTGACAATCCAAGGAAAACTGCTCTTTGTTGGGAATAAATAGCTCCATTTAAGGGAGGAGAAGGGATACAACTGCTAGATTTTTCAGTGTGCTTGACCACCTACTAAAATGAGCAGGGGAGCTCATAGTTTATTTGTACAGTATCACATACTGAGGAAAACTAACATAAGTGGACTCCTCTGATGTGTTCAAGTTGGTTTTTTTTTTCCCTCAAGTTGCATGCTTTGTAACAAGCCTACAGCTGTTCACCTCCTGTACCACTTCTTATGTGATAATCCATCAGTGAAACATCTCTGAAACCCTGCATGCCTTGATAAAATCACGTTTAAGCCATGCAAGGTAACAGATTACGCACCAGAGGTGCCTGGAGAGGTTGTGTCACTCAGGACCTCTGGGTTTCTTTCTGAAGGTATCAGTTCAAGTTTGGTCTAAGCCAAAAGCTCATGAAAAGCATGGCTATTCAGCAGATTGCTTCAAACCCACTGACAGCTTTTGTGAGTGGGTGCTCACAGGAAAATAAACAGAACTAGCCCTCATATCAACATGAGGTTTCATCTGGTGCTCTGCTTGTCTCAGGAAGCGGTTAAAAATCAAATGGAAACAGCATCGAATGCCTTGTTATTGCTCATGGTAGTGGCAAGGAGGGTGTGTTTCAAGCTCAGCTGATACACTTTTGTCTGTGCTAAAAGGAAAGCACACGCTCCTGTTTGCATTTATCCTGTTCTGCAGTAGCTGAGAGCAGCCGCTCCGTCACTGACGTAAAAAAATCACAAAGCAGGAAAGAATCCTGGTGATAGGAGACAGCAAATTTTGAGGCATCCTGCTGGACATCCTCTAGCACGGTGTCCTCTCCACCTTCACAGATCTTTACTAATGCCTATAAATGGATCCATGTGACAATCCTGTGAGACAGGCAGGGTGTTAACAGAAAAGGAAGAATAGGAGCGAGGAGGAATGCCAGGACTGCAGTTTTCTTTGCACAAGGCATGCTTTGGCACCCCATATTCCACTTCCGAGGTCCCAGTGATTTCAAACTAGGAAGAAGCCTGCAGAGTCTGAGCCATGCAGGATCCCAAAGCTTAGCAGCTGCAAATCCAGCTTTTCTCTGCAGAGGATCCAAGTGTGTTTAATTTCTCTTTGTTTCGTTCCCTGTTTTTGTTCTACAGGAAGAATTATCTTCATTGCAACAGGGTCTGACTTTCCACCAGCCTCTTTTTCTTTCTGGGGAAAAAATCTTTCAGCCAGCACAAGGGTTATTAGGGACACAGCTGACAGATGGCCTTGGTTAAATGGGTGGCCTTTTAAAAAGAATCCCATGTGAAAATGTTACTTAACCTACAAGTTCCACTGTTTTAATAGAGTAACCCAATTCTCCCTCCAAAGCTATTTGTCTGCATTCTCCTGTAAAGAAGATTTTAAAGCATTAACCAAAAGTACATGAGAAAGCGATTATTCTCATGGTCCATTTCCTGCAGCAAAGAACAAAACATTTGATTGTCAAAATATTGGGCTTTTTGACAGTGCATGTTGCTGATGGTACTGAACACTTAGAAATGCATTTTTATGTGTGTGAGAGAGAGCTATACAACTTTGATTTTTACATTGGTCTTCAAGATTTGGTAAATTTGTTAAAACACTGCTGTGTAACCCCATAGACTCTTCTGGCAGTAAGATTTCTGTAACTTCTACCTTTTGGATACCTTTGATTTAGTAGTAGATAAAGTATCTTGGGAACACAGCACTGGAAAGAAACCTATGGCCATGAAATCTAGGGTATTCTTTTTATAGAAGGGTCCTTAATAGTATTCTTTTCATAAACTTATGTAATTTCATTTTGAGTACCACAAGATATTTTTTCCCTACTAAAACAGAAGAACAGCCACGCAGGATCTTACCAAAGGTCCGTGTACTCCACTGATTTTATAACAAGGGCCTGTAAGCACAGGTTTGGAAGAATAAGGACAGGACAAACAAATAAGATATTTCCCCCTAGAACTTCCAGCTACATCAGGTCAGCAAATTTTCTTCAGATACGTCCTGTGTTGGATGTAATTTCTGTAGATTTAGTGATCTTCAGTGGATTTCTTTTCCATGAACTTGTCCCATTGCTCCCTGAACCAGCATAAACTTCTGATAACCTGGTTAGGTTGAAGACAACCAGCTGGGATACTAACCCCAGCAGTGCCATGAATGCCATGGAGCTACACTGGTGGCATTAAGTGATTAAATGCTTTAAACAAAAATGATCCAAGTACCCTTGAGCAGACCTTTGACCTTTCATTTGCTAGTGGTAATCAAGGTCAGGTAGGAGCAGCTAAATTTACCTTTAAAAACCTGACACGTCTTTGTCCATTTTTAAATAATTCTGAATTGGTGGCTGTGGTTTTGTGGGCAGTGAGTAACTCCTCTTTGAGAGCTCTGTCAAATAAAAAGGTCCATGTAGTAGTACTGGCTAAGGAAGTGTCAGAACAGTATTCCTCACTTCTTTTCATCCATAAAGCTGGTGCTCCTATTAACCTACTGTGTAATTACCAACAGGGGTGTCCTCCTGAAACACTTCAAGTGCTTTTTACGACCTCTTTTGGGATGTAGTCATAGATTACCATTTCATTTGGGTAATGAAAGATACTGCCTGGAATACAGCTGTGCAGAGCATGGGGATGTGCTTTAGGGATGGGCTTGGCAGGGCTGGGTCAATGGTTGGACTCGATGATCTTAGAGGTCTTTTCCAACCTGAATGATTCTGTGATTCTGTGTGGGCTTTTCCTCCCAGACACCTCTTCTGCTTTTTAATGGAATTGGTACCATGGGAAGGAGCATGAAGACATGTGCTGCTGATTTCACAATGCTAGGGTGCTGATCAGTAGTTAGCTCCTGGTCTAAGATTTATTTGGAGTAAACAAACACATACATGAGACTCCCTTTTAATCATCAGTTAAATAACTGTAATGCTGCAGTGAGGACAATTTAATACTGTAACTCTTTGCCAAGGAGCAACATCTGGAGCCCAGATGCTGATGTTAAAGGAGTATCTGCTGGAGAACACTTCTTAGCCCTGGGCTGGGGAAGCAGTCAACAGGAGAAAAAATGTGAGGCAGAAGTGTATTATTTTTTAATTATCTTAGAAATTTTAATGGCATTTTTCCAAGTTTTGGTACCTTTACAGGTGGAAGGTTACCAGTGTCCCTGAAATTCATCCCAAGTACCATAAGCATATATCTCTGCATGTAAGCCAATTTTCCTTTACTGTAAAGGTTTGTAGGAAGGTATTGAAGAGAAGATGTATTACATGTTTGTAATAATGCTAATAATGCTCTTCTGACACCTGCAAGATGTTGCCTGGGTTGAAGGACCACTTTTGATAGCAGCAAGAAATAATTATAGAATCCCACCATTTGTATATATAAAACATCAGCTGTTCCAGTAAGTGGGCACAAAAGATGCTTTTCATAGAGGCAGCATTTCTGTTTATTTTGTCCTCATCTGGGAAAACAGAAGGAATATCAAAGTCCTGTGGCTTATTAAGTAGAACAATCCTGCCCTGGTGGGATTTCCCTGGCCAGGGAAAGCCTGTCTCAGTCACACACTTCTAGTAAGAAGCTGTGACAGATGAATCATAGTCCCAGGCTGCTTCTTCCAGTGAAATCTTGGGAGCATCAAAGAGCCCTTTTTCTTGGCGCATCCGCTGACAAATAACCCGCTGCTTCCAAAGTGTATGAGCTGTGCCACGGCACTCTGAGCATAATCCATCATCTCCTCTTGTGCTGGTTCCCAGGCAGCAGAATTTCCCTGTTGCAGAGCACTGCAGGTGTTCAGTCCTGCTGCCCATCCTGCTCTAACACAGCCTTGCTCCGTGCTGGTTTTAATTCCCTGAAGGACGGGGTCTCGTTTTAGCATCCACGTGATTTTCCTGCTTGGAGAACTGAAGGCTGTGTTTGAAATGCCTGATGGGCCTTCTGGTTGCCCTGATAATTTGATTCAGCCAACATTGATACAGACCTTCAAGGGTGCTAAGGTCAATTAATTTGTTCAAGCCCAGTGGTCCTGAGTAGCCCCAGGGCCCCCTCAGCGTTCTTGTAATTTAAAATTAATTTGTTGGGCTTTGTTGTCAGGAAAAAAAGGGGGGAAAGGGAGAAAAATAAGTAAATACAGGCCCACACCTTATCCTGAGGTGTTCCATACTTTGCCTTAAGCAGTGTTTGCCTACAGGGCCAAATCTTCAGCATAAATATCTATCAGTCAGTCTAAAGTAATAATTGGAGTAGCTGGCAGCAAAGTCCCAGAGAATCACAGAAAGCACGAAAGAAGTTGTGCCTAGGGAGAGCCCCTTGCCTGTGGCAAAGCAATTGTATTTAAGTCATGTGTACAAAGAAATGTCTGACCTATTCTTAAACAGCCTGAGTGAAAGGAGTCTCAAAACCTGCCCAGGCAATAGTTTCCCATGTTTCACTATTGTCACCATGAGAAAGGTGATCCTAATGTGTACTATAGAACACTGACTCCCAGGATGATGCAGTTCCAATCCCCCCTGTCTTGTGCCTCCCATGAGACCAGGTTTCTCAAAACCCCATCCAGTCTGGCCTTGAACACTTCCAGGGATGGGGCATCTGTAGCTTTTCTGGGCAGTCTGTTCCAGGGCCTCACCACCCTCTCAGCCAAGAATTTCTTCCTAATACTTAATCTAAACCTACTGTCTTTCCATTTAAGGCCATTTACCCCTGCAAGTCCCTAGATCCAGGATCCTCATTTCTCAGTCCTTCTTAAAAATTATTGACCCATCTGAGCTCCTAGGAAAAACCCCACATTTATAATAAAAGCAATAATTGTCTCTGTAATATGGACAATGTATGAAGTGGTTAAGCCGTGGGTACGTGGTGTTATTTCCAAGTTTGAGTTGCAAGTGTTTATGTGAGTAATAACTTTTTCTCAAACAGCTCTATTCTCTTGTATAATGATAAATACAATCTCTGAGGGGAACAGAAGGAGATCATGATGTTTTTCCTGGGGCTTCTTATAAATAATTGGTGTTCTTCATGGACCTGGGCACCCTCATACCTCATTTTCCAACCTTTCCCAATATATCTTTCTCCAACTTTATTGGCACAGTTGTTACCCTTATCATACCAGATTCACCTGTCTGGTGTTTTTGGGTCCCTACTTCATTTAACCAGCAATCTTGAATGTCAGGCAGAAAAAAAAAATTAAGTTTCTTACCTTTTTTTCTTTTTTAAAACTTAGCAAACGAGAAATTAAAATGAGGAAACTCGACAGCACTAAAGTACGGCCACTTAAATCTGAGCAGCTGCTTCACATAGAGGACCATGACTTTGCACTGAGACCTGGATTTGGAGGTAAGCAGCACAACTGTGCTGGTTAATACTTTATCCTCTCTCTGGAATGACAGACTTAATGGCAGAGCACCTCTTTTGTGCTTCAGGAAATAAATAAAGAGGAAATCTAGAAATGCTTTTAGGCAAGAGGAACTTTTGTGTGTTTAGCGTATCAGTAGGAGAAGTTTGTCCTTGTCATATTGTCTCCTTTCCAGACGTAATTAAAATGAAATATTATTAGAGTAGGATTCTTTGAGAACAGTGATTAAGGTATCCCTGTAAACTGCATTGTCTAATAGCAATTAGCAAATCACTTAGTCACCAGATTTGTTTTGGGAGACTGAAATGAAGCACCAGTTCCTAAATCTGTTTGCTCTGTGCAGAATTAAAAAACTACCCACAGGCCTTCAGTGTATCACCACGTTGTTTCTGTGTTGTTGGGCACTATGATGATTATTTCTTCATTTAACTAAATTGCTTCTGGATAAAGGGAGTATTTAATGGGATGTTCACAGTTTAGATTCAGTTTTGACTCTCCTTCATGAAGGGGGAAATGAGAAAGCTGCCCCATAATAAGCTTTGTCTGAGCCTTTGCGTCACCGCTTCTGTTTTCATGATTCATGAAAATAGACAGAGCTGCTCTGGATTATGAAGCCAAAATAAAATATGAGGACCAATAATTGGTTGTGTAGACAAAGATAAATCTGGAAGGCTGGCTGAAATCTGTGGAGCTCTTCGTGTTAACTCCAGCTGCTGGGATCTGGGGCCTGAGAAGCATTCCAGGAGATGTGGGGTAAGAAGAGCCTCTCTGGATACACTGGCACAATGTGAGAGGGTTTCTTGTTACCATAGAAATTATGTCTTGGCAGAGATCAGAAATCTTGCCTGATTTTGAAGGATAGTTGAGATACACTCTGTTTCTTGGCAACAGAAGTTCAAATTACCTCATGCCTGATACCTGTCTAGTCTCAAGAGTTAGTCTGGACCTCTTCTTGTTGCCACCTGCTTTACCACACAAGGAATTTAAGTTTTTGGAAGCGTCATCTCAGAAAGGAAGTAGCATTTCCATCAAAGCAGGCAGAGGTCTGGGATTTCCTTCGTTGCTGGATCATCCCAGAAAGCAATACTTACGATGTACATACATAAAAGCAGCTTTGAGAATACACCCTGTGATCTGGCAGCTGTAATTTCCCACGGCCAGCGAGGATTTTTTTACACCCAGAAAATCTGCACCAGGCCTTTCCCCCTTGTCCTTCCATTTTCAGATGACTGGTCCTTGAGCCCATTCAATTCCTCTTGCAGCCAGCTGTAGTTTTTCCACTGACTTCACTGCATGAAGTCAGTGGAAAAACTCCCACTAATCACGTTGCCGTGGGTGTGATTTCAGCTGCACTCCTGTCTCTCAGAAATAGCTTCCAGCAGGAGAGCACATCAGCTTTGCTCTTCCCCTCTGTCATCCACATGCCACAGTGGCATGGGAGGCACTTTTTTTCGGCCACATCCAACAGTTCACACACTTCCAAATTTTCAGAACTCTCTTAAAATGTGGAATACTTATGCCTGAATCTCTCTTAGACTAAAACAGATCTGTTAGCATTTTTACGGCACGGAATGAGAAAAGTGAAATGAACACCAATCCCAAATTTATACTCCATTGTTCCTGTTCTACCATTGGTTTCAGTGATGTTGCAGTAGTAAAGAATGGTTTGGTTTTCAAGAGGCAGCAGCAGAGAGTTATTGCACAAGTGTGCTCTCATCAGTGGACAAATACCAGAACTGAAACATGAATCTGAATAACATACTCAGAATTATTTTGTGACAGCAGAGACAGGGTATGGGTTTCTCAGAGGAATGCTGGTGATTTAGTGTGCAGCAGAAGGAAGCTCACCTAGAGGAGGTGAAATTAGAGATGTCATTACCACAGCAGTTATAACATAGCCTTGAACTGCCCAAGGACTTACTGTGGCTTTATGTATTTAAAGCAGGTGAAATTTTGGGTTTGTTTTCATCAAATCTAATGAAGCATCTCAGCACTGTGATTCATGAAGGGCTTGTATCTGTCACACGCCACGTTGCATGATTTATTCAGCTCAGCACCATGAATCAATTTGAAACAGGGGAAAAGAAAGCAGGTCAAAAAAGCTGGGTGAAAAACAAGAATTTATTCTTCACCTTTAGAAAAGGGACAATTTTTTCCCCTCTCGTATACCCTGTTGGGATTTTCTGGGTATGTCAGGGAGTTGGAATGACAGATTTTGTTAATCTGGCTCCATTGTGCCCCTTTCCCTCAGTAGGTCAATCATCCTTTGCACCAGTTTAGGGAAACAAAAGCAGCTGGAAAATTCGTGCTGTTTTGAACGTGCTGGAGATTCCTCAGTGCAGAGAACTCTTAAATCTAAGTTTGATTTCATTTAGCCCCACACATGCAATGTAAATGAGGCAGATTAAAGGACCTAGAGTTTTTAGTACCTATAATTAAGTTACAAATGAAAAACAGAGCACAGTGATTTGTAAACTGAGCAAACATGCACAGGGAAAAACCTGGGGGAAATGAATGTGGAACTGCAGGATACTGATGCTACTGGCTGCAGTGTTACTAGGAATAATTGTGACTTTGCTCACATGACTGGTTGCTTTGTCATGAAAGTTGCTCTGTGGAGGTAAGAGATCTTGTTTTCTTGACCAAATGGACACATCTCTGCTGTCATTTATGTGAGTTTATCTTACTTAACATCCTCCCTAAGCCAGGCTGTTCAGTTGTTGGTGGAAGGGGTGTGGTGTTGGTGGTTTTTTTTTTCCTTTCCTGAATTTTTTGTTGTTGTTTGATTGTTGCCTTCTGTGTAATGTCATGGTCTGGCATTGTTTGGAAGCCTTCAGTAGATGGATCCCCTGCTGATGCAAACAGATGTGGACCAGCAAAATGATCTGAGTGATTCCACTAAAATTGGACTAGGAGCATGGATTTTTCCTTTGCTCTTACAGCCTTACCAGCTGCATCAGTGAGCGTTGTAGGAATTTTGTTTAGGCCTTGCTGCTTCCAGAGGCACTGACAAAGGCCAGGAGGTGGGAATGTGAGGGGTTCTGCAATGGCATGATGGTTCTTGCCAGGCCTGGCAGGGGCTGTGTGTCTGCACAGGTCCTACCAGAGGAGATAAAGGACTGTGAGTAGGCTCAGAGTCAGATCTTGTCACAGTCTGTGTATCTTCATCTGCCGTGGCCCAAAGTACTTCAGTGGATTTTTCAGTAGATAATCTGTGAGAAGACACCTGAAATGTGGAGTGGAGAAATCAAAGCATGCAGCCAGCCCTCCTTGGGATGATTGTCATCAGTGAGATGGGCTGAGCACAGACCAATGCCAGGCAACAGAGAGACTTGTAGCAGCTCAGATCTGAGGGCCCCATAGCAGCCAAAACTGCACACTGAGAGAGGTCCTAAAATGAACCTTAGAAATACTTTCTTTTCTACTATACACCTATCTATCTACATCCTTTTATTTTCTGAACTATCATATTTCAAAGTACTGGTAAGTGGTGTGAGCCCTTGGTTTCCCGAGTTCTGTCTCCACTTACTGAAAATTAATATTGCCATTAAAAAAAGATCACAGGCTAGCATATAGAGGAGGTCATGCTTTTATTCCTCTATACATTGGTTTTCCCAACAGTGAAATCCTTCCACTCACTCTCTGAACTATTTTGCATTTTAAAATTTGTGGAACCCCATGCTCATAGTCACTGTGTACCTGGAAGTTCTCACTGAGTGTTTATGTATATATATTTATATAAGTATGGCAACTTTATTTTTCTTTTACACTGTGGCTTAAGGACCTGTCATTTCCTGTACTAATGGTGTGTTAGTTAAAGTTTTAAAATTTCTTATCCCTGCTTTCTCAACCAGTGTAGAGGATAATAACATTAGCAAGTATCAGAAATGATGGAAAAGAATTCAGCAGCATTTAGCTGGTCAAGAGCCCAATTGCATCCCAATGTGCAAATAAGCATAATTTGAATTTTCTAATATCTCTTTTCCACCCAGTTGTTTTATTTTTTGCACCACAGCTCTCCCTGAAAGATGAGAAATATCTTC
Organism: Corapipo altera; assembly: GCF_003945725.1. Taxonomy (NCBI): domain Eukaryota; kingdom Metazoa; phylum Chordata; class Aves; order Passeriformes; family Pipridae; genus Corapipo; species Corapipo altera. The sequence goes on along the minus strand of NW_020884954.1, from coordinate 21,593 downwards.
TCACCATGGTGAAGACTCACACTGATGAAAGTGGAATGGCTTTTTATCATCTGTTACTGGAAGGAATAGCTGGGGTCCAGGACAGGAAGGAAATATTTTGGTTATTTGCAAGAAGATAGTCATCTTCTGGGGATTTTTTTTTTTTCTCTTTTACATTGAGAAAAAAATCCAGAACATTGCTAGTTCTTCCATCCCAAGAGTTGGCTGCTGCTAATACCAGTCCACCTTCATTTCTCACATAAATAAAAAAGAAACAGAACAGCACCAAGAAGAAAATATCATTGCCAGTAATTCTCCTGTTTCTATCCTTGCCAGGGGAAAGTAAACACATCCACATATGTTCACTTCTCTGGGGCTTGTTTACATTTCTATCCAGTTTTCTTCCTCTACAGGTCCACAAGCCTTTTTAGAAGAAATTAATCCCATAGGCCTTAATCCTCTCCTGGTCTCTGTCTCCTACTGGGAACTTTCTGTAGGCTTTGCTTTTTTTTCCCCACATACACTGTTACAAATCCAACTGGGATACAGTGGCTGGTTTTTCTACATTCAGCATTTATTTTATGGGACTTGCTGTGTGCTCAAAGGTCTGACTATTACAAAAATATCATAGAATTCCAGTCATTATTACTGTAGAAATTGATCCTAAAAATGCTAAAAGGGGATCCTTTTTACGTAATAGCCCTTCTAAAAAGGGTTTTATGGAATTTGGCCTGATGTACTGTCTGCTAAAAAAATTCCATGCTCATCAAGGAATTCTTTTGCAATGTTCAAACCTTTAAAATGAAAGACTGGCAATGGCTTGTGTGAAGATAAACCCATCTGAAAACAATGCTGTTTGTTTGGTTGGGGTTTTTTTTGCTGAGGAGTAATTATCTTGAAAATCTGCAGAGCCTCCATTGTGAAATCACTAATCCCTCTAAAATAATGATTTCTAGTGACTCTCCAGAAGCAACTGAAGCTGCTCAATTTAATAACAAAATCCTCTCTGCCCTCCCCAGTTTTGTCAAACTGGGAAATAAAACCCACAGCTTTGCTCTGGTTACTTTTTTTTTAAAGTGACTTTGCTGCTGTTGTCTGATGGTCAGCCAGAGACTGAAATTCTCAGTATAGCAGGGAGAAAGATGTGGTGCAGACACAGGGGCTGGTTTAGGAATCCTTCCAATGCTTATTGAAATGATGTTTTTTAAAAACATCCTCTTGTGGTAAAACAGATCCAAGGAGGAAGAAAATACACTTCTCAGCAACCTGTTCCTGATAGCTAAGTATTACTGTTTCTGGTGGACTTGGTTTTTGATCCCAGAAAGGAATGTTCCCAGAAAGGCAGAATTAAGGCCAGCAGGTATCTTGGGGGGAGTGTTGTGTGTGTGTTGGTGACAACAATATGAAAGTGCTCCAGATGACAAAACTGAAGAGCACACTGCAGAGATCAGGGCTGTATATATGTGCAGTGATGAATGTCTTTATTATCTCCTTACACTTATTGCCAAAATAGAGTCAGAATAGGAAGGAAATATTTGCAGCTGCTGTGATCTGTCAGTAACAGGTCAGAGCTGGGGTGGGGGATGTTCTTTAATAACTGTCTGGGGTGAATGCTGGACTGAACAGTATTTTCTCCTTAAGCATCAGGGGTACAGTCTTTGGTCTTTCTCCAGACAGAGAAGAGGAACCTCTTATTGAGGAGTCTGTTTGACAGTTCTAGCATTTCCACTAATCAGGGATAAATTTAATTGTAACTGTTCCCTTTTTGTTTCATTCACTTTGGAATAGTTTACTGCATTTCTCCTGGCCACAGGTTTTGATCTCTTTTATGCTGTTCGTTGCCCCCACTGAGCTGGTTTTATAAGAGCTGCCAATGCAGTGCAAGCTTCCTTTCAGAGAATCACACGTCCCTGTGTGTGTTCATGTGTAAGTGGCACTTTGGTCTGTGTGCATGCAACCATCATCATCATAAGCTGCCACTGATTTCTGCTTCTGTGATCAGTTTATATCTACCCAGAGGAGGTGAATTGCCGAATGAAACTGTGCCCACACTGGAAAAATGCTTCTTTGATAAGAAACTGTCTGTAATTTTTGAAATTCCAAGAGATACTAGGACTGCCATCATCACACTTTGAGCAGCTGTCACTAAGGAAAGCCTTTTCCTCACTGCACGTGGCAGAGGACTTAGAAAATTTGTCATCCTATTCTGGGATATGATTTGTGGGTAGCTCCTTGTCTTGTTTGAGGAATGTTGATGGTAGACATTTAACTTGGTTTGCTTTAGATTTGGCCTTGGCTTAGAAAATGGTAAAACTTTTTTTTTATGTTGGGAGTTGCTCCACTCTCCTCCTGTTCCCCCCACATAGTTCAACAGAAACTCTTTGCATTTAAATGAGGTGCAAATGCCATTTGTGAACGATGTTCACATCAGGTATAAATCCAAATTCTCCCAAAGAAGCAGCATTTTCTGAAGTGCTGGCTTGTGTTTTACTAAGAAACCAGTTGAACTTTGCACTCTGGAGTCCCGAGTCTTGTTTTGGGCTTTGGCCACTGGGTGATGCATTCTCCTCAAAGGATTTCCAAGCCCAGCCAGCACAGCTCTTGTCGGTGCCTAAATATGTTCTGCTGTGCCCTGCTAACTCTAAACACATCTTATCTTGCTTTCCCATGCACGGGGCATCTTCATCTGTTCTGTGCAGGGTCAAACTCTCCATTAAAAAATACAAGTCAAATCGAGGGATTATGCCTCTAAAATAGTTCAAGATCCCCACTGGTAAGAACTGGAGGCAGCTGTGTAATCCTCAAAGGCTGCTATTTTAAGGATAATTCCCAAAAGAGACACAGTGTTGTGGCTGGATATCATGGGAGCGATGTTTCTGGACTATTTTGACTTGGCACTGCTAAAAGGAAAAGACAAGAAAAAGAGGAAGACAAATTAGAAAAGCTGTTTCTTATCTGCTGCTGTTCAGACTTCCTTCTAGTCGTGTCTTTACTGGGTTATTTGAAATGTGTGCTTTAAAAATATTTTAACTGACTGTTTTTTACAAGTGTAATTGGAATCCCACGTACAATAATTCCTACTGATTCTCATGCCAAATGCAAAATATCCCTGGGTGTGGGGTGTATGGTATATACACACACACACACACACATATTCCTCTCTCCCTCCTCTGTAGGGAAGTGATCAGTCCATTAGTGGAATGATGTGCTTGCTGAAAATTGCAGAGGTGCATAACCCATGGAGAACTAGATCCATCGTTCTTGACAGTGTACACTGACAAGAGTGGAAATAGTTTCCCACTTGGCTGTAATTTTTAAGTGATTTGTAGTCACTTCATTCTAAAAATGCAAACACGTGTTTATAATTTGTTCATTCAGATCCCGCTTTGTTAAAGGCTCACAGCCTTTTTTGGTGGCATGAAGTAGTGTGGTGGTATGTAAAATAAAGTTACAAGTGTGGCAATAAGCACTGGAACTGGTTATGAAAGCTTTGCAGTCTTTGATGTATTCCATAGATTTATTCAGCTTTTCCCTGTTCTAAATAGCAGTCCAAGGAGTTCCTTCCCTTTGGCATCCCAAGGATGCTGTTCATTGCTGTCCAGCTGCAATGCCAGTAACAACTAGTCTGGCTGCAAACAGGTCACTGAAGATTTTGTACTTATTTTTACAACTGTTTGGCATCAGGTTTTATTTCGTTGCTGTGGACTTCCTCATTCAGTGTACTAAGCTGGAAGGACTGCAGTGAATGCTGGGATGGGGAACTCTCTGCATGTTGCTAATGCACAGTCTTCCCTTTCAAAATGTGGATTTATGCTCCTCACCACTTGTTCTGTTACACTGCAGGGTCACCAATACCTGTGGGCATTGATGTGCAGGTAGAAAGCATTGACAGCATATCTGAAGTTGACATGGTAAGTGGATGAGTAGAATCAGAATGAAGGATTTCAGTCAAAATTCAAGGTCTCAGAAACGTCCTGATGGATGATATAGAATAACAGAGTTAAAGAAGGCAGACCCTTAAAGAGTACAACCTTGCCTTGAAGCATGCAGGTCATACTACAGGGGAAGACCTAAATATCTTCCCAGTATTCTTATCAGAAGCACTTGTTACGGTGAAGTGACTGATACCAAAAGTGATAGAGGTGAACACAGAGCAGTCAGGCTGTGCAGAAGCTCAGACTGGGTTTGCAGCATCCTCTTCATCTCTTTCCACATGTATATTTGCAGTCGTGGTGTTGCTCTAAGTAGCATGATAGAATATTTGCAACAATCTAATTGCTTGCTCTCGTGAGATTCTTCATATTGTTTCTTTGTGATGCACTTAATTCATAAATGTTCTGATCTAAACCCACTGTACCATACTGGCACAAGATGTACAGATTTATGGATTTTAAAAATTGGCCTCATGCTCATGAAGAACTCAAACCAATCCCTTTGTAAAGGAACCACAGCCCGTTCTCAGAGAAGTTTGTGAAGATTTCCAGGGGAAACCTTTTTCCGTTGGTCTTTGGCTGGTTTCAGAGCTTCTTTATCACTTCACTGCTGGCCCAGTTCAGAAGACCACTGGATTATTATCTAAATATAAATGAAGTATGAACCTCAGACTCAGCCACCAGTGCCAAGGCAAACAACCAGTATCTCAGTGATAGTTGCAGCCTGTATTTTATCTCATTGAGTGGTGTTTGGTTCCCCTCACTGAGGATCCTTCAGATAATATCCAGAGAAGAAACTGATCCTTTGCACGAGCTGATGAATTTGTTCCGTCTCCTGTTGCATGTAACTAAAACAAGCATTGTCTTCTTTTATTTTTCATGAAACAAAGGACTTCACAATGACTCTGTATCTCAGACATTACTGGAAGGACGAGAGGCTTTCGTTTCGCAGTAACAAAAACAAGAGCATGACCTTCGATGGGCGACTGATCAAAAAGATCTGGGTGCCTGATGTGTTTTTTGTGCACTCCAAAAGATCTTTCATCCACGACACAACTGTGGAAAACATCATGCTCAGAGTATACCCTGATGGCAACGTTCTCTTCAGCCTGAGGTAAGAAAACACGTCGCTGCAACTGGGGGCAGTGAGAAATTACTGGAAATACTTGCAGTGAAGATTCTCCTGCTGGACTGGCATTAATCCAGTGGGCATTAATGGGGAACTGGTGACCAGTGTAGCAGTGGGAAAGTAAATTTAGGCTTGATAACATGTTTTTCTGTCCTTCACATATTTTTTCCTGTCGCAGGATAGTGGCAGTTTATCAGGTGTTAATTCATTGCCAGTGGTACTAGCAAGATTGCAGTAGATTTACTGCTGAGTTTTTATTATTTATATTACTATTTATTATTGTATGTTATTATTTATATTATTAGCAAAGGAAAAAAAGCAGTTTTTTTCCTTTTTAGCTGAGTATTTTAAAACAATCTCAGCTATTTTCTTCCCGGGATACCCATAAACCATTGATATTCCTCAGGGCTCTAGACAGGCACAGAAAGCAGATTACTGGTGCTGATACCAGCAGTGTTAGGCAGGCATGTTGTGTGACTGCAAGGAACTGCAAAGTGAAACAGCAGTTCCAGAACTGGAATAACAAGGTCACTGAATGTGTCTCTCTTCCATCTGCATGTTACTGCTTTGCTTTATGAAGCAGATTTGGTAGATGTGGCAGGAATAGTTTTAATGGAGGAGGGATTTTCCCCCAAGGGTAAGGACTCTGAGGGCCATGCATTGTAGAAATCACAGTTCTCCAGTTGGTTACTAATTAGCCCTGTACACAGAGGTGATATTTCATCTAATCTGGGTAGTCTGAAGATTTATGGAAGCCCCTGAGATTTTTGGCTGTGTAATAATTGTTCCAGCAATTAATGAATTTATCTACTCTCTCATGAGGGCATGCAGGACCCTCCCAAACAGCAGTGCACCACTTAAAAGTAGTGCATGTTCAAGAATCACACTGACCAGTAAGAAACAATGAGGTGAAGTATGCTTTTATTGTTCTGTTTATTAATTTCCATGATTCTTGAGAGAGGGGGAGTGACCAGAGGAGCTGCACTACTGCAGTAAAGCTTTAATCAGGGATTCTCCATGTAGGGGGGGGGTGACACATTCAGCGGGGGGAAGGAAGAGGGGCAAAGGGGCATAAGATGGGCAAACACTTCCTGGCAGCTGGCTGGAGAGGTGAAGTGTCATCAAGATTAATGTGCACAAGAAATTGTGCACGAACCACAGGGAGCATGTGATGGGAAGGGCAGAAATGGAGTGGTGTTAATGTGTATGTTCCTAAAGAATCAGATGCTCACTGGGACACCCTTTTTGTATTGCCAGTTTTACATGCAGTGAGCAGATTATATTCCAAATACTTATGTGCAATAAATCTGCTTATTCCACAGTTTTTCTTCAGTGCCCAGCATCCAGGATTTTAGTGAAGCAAAGTGAAACAAAAATCCAGATTTGTTGCTAAAATAGTCTTTCTTTTCCTGTTGTTCCCCTGATCCCTTGGTCAGTGGCTAAAAGAAGGAAACAACATCCACAGTTGGAAGCCATATCCATGCACCACTCTTACAATCTTATTTCAAGCCAGCAAGATCTTACACTTGTAAAAATTCAGCTACAGAGTGATCGCTGACCACAGGTTTTCAAATATCACTTGTATAATCAGTATAACCCTTACTTAAATTCTTGTAGGATTATGTGTGGGGAAAACTGAAAAGTTGAACTAAAACATCAAGTGACATGCAAGCTGTGACAAGAAATGGAAATTTGGTGATAGGTACCATATTTAAATTGCTGCCTCTAGCAGGTTTGGGTGTGTTTTTTTTGTTGTTTATTGGTTAAAATGCCAAGGGGTTGTTTATCCTCAGAACATTTGTGAAAAAACCAGGTGGAATGCAAAATAGTCTTTACCTAGATTTCCTTAAGCTTTTTAGGGCATAAAACATTTCATTTCCATGATGTTGAAGAAGAGAGTAGGCTTCCAGACATTGCAGCTAATCTTTCTGTGCAATTGCATATTATAACCATTCTAGCTGGGAAAATAGCACTTGCAGTAATATCTGGTCTAATCTGTAATATTATCTACTTCAATCTATGAGAAATCAAGTCAAGAAAAGTGAACTCCCTTTGTTAATCTTCATAAGTGTAACCCTTCAAAGCAAAACATGTGAAAGGCTAATGAAGGATCAGGCCAGTAAAGAGTTTAAAAATCTAAGGTACTTTATTTAATAATAAAGGCTATTTCTGTTTTAAAAAAAAAAAAGGTGATCTCTCACTGATTTAACTTTATCTCACCACCTTGAAGCAATTTCAGGAGCAGCTGAAAGGGCAGAAAAACTCAATCATTAGGATTCTGAGAAGCAGATTGGCTGGGGATCTCACTAAGATGTCTGCACAGCTCTAAAAAAACGTGGAATTTTCCATTTTATTTCTGTTTTTCTGTTCCTTTCTGCAGAATAACAGTTTCTGCTATGTGTTTCATGGATTTCAGTAGGTTTCCTCTGGACACTCAGAACTGTTCTTTAGAACTGGAAAGCTGTAAGTTTAATTCATAATTGTTCTTCACATGTGCATTCTTCCCAGCACTCATAACACCCCTTTCACTTGTTCTGATGTGTGACCTGAACCCTTCAACATGTACATGCTAAACTGTAAACAGCTTGAGATCTTTCCAGAAATCAGTGAGCTTTGGAAACATAGAAAAACTATGATACACCCTGCTTTGCTTCCCCTGGGTTAATATTCCAAGGCCTAAATCTAAAAATCTGTCAAAAACCCCACGTTTGGGCTTTTTTTCCCTGAGAAAAAAAGTGCAAGCTAAAAGTAAAATATGATGCCAATGTGCCTTTTCACATTTCAAAATTCATTCTTATTTGGATTGTAAGTAAAACTGGTTTGTTGTTTAGCCTTGGAAAAGGGAGCAGATCTGCTCAGTGACAGTTCCAGAGCTCTGATCCCGTGTGCCCTGTGACCCTGAGCACACCCCATGTCTCCCATCTGTCAGGTAAGCTGCTGGCAGGGCACAGGGCTGGCCTGCACTTGGAACAGGCTGGAATATGGTCTTTGCAAATTTTTTTCATGCCAACTAACTGGCAAATTGATGTTAAAAAAAAAATAAATAAATGTTTCTTTGGGGCTTTCCCGGATTGAGTGGTCTCCTCTCCCTAGGAAGGGAAAACAGAAGCGTTATTCCAGCAGAAGGGGTGACTTACTTTAGTAACTTCATAACTTCAGTGACTTTATAACTTTAGTTTCTGCTTTCTCATAGATGCATACAATGAAGATGATCTGATGTTGTACTGGAAACATGGAAACAAGTCCCTGACCACAGATGAGCAAATCTCCCTCTCCCAGTTTTTCATCGAAGAATTCAGTGCTTCCAGTGGATTAGCTTTTTACAGCAGTACTGGTATAGTAAGCCCCTCTTTAGGAGATACAAGCACAAGACACAATCATGCAGAATGTCTTTCACATGCAAATTCATTGCTAATAAATGACTGTTGCTGCTGAGGGATCAGTTAAAATGAGGTCTGTAAATCACACTGCTCTGTCAGTCTGGGGCCTTGGTTCTCTTTACATTGCTAATATAGCACTTTATTATCAGAAGAAGAGATCATAATAATACTTGTAACTTAATATCTGACATTAAGAACCTGAAAAAAATGCACACATGCTGTTGTGAGCTCTAGCAGAATTGTGGTACTTCTCTGAAAGCCACTGGAGAATTGAATTTACAGCAATCTCTGTGTCCTGGCTATGCAGAAAAACTTGAAAATGCAAATCTGGAAGGGTCAAATACTAGAAAGCAAACAAGAGGAATCCCAGTGTGTTTTATTGGCTAAAATATCCTTATTTTTTGAGCTGCATAATGTCATTAAAAGTCCTCTAACTGGAGGATTTCCACTTGAGACCATTTATTACCTGTTGAGGTCTAATTCATGGTTTGCTTTATGTTCTGTGTTTATACGTAAAGTTGCAGAAAAAAAATCCCTTTATGTCAGTACTACATAGTTTAAATCCAGGTTAATCTGCCCAAGGCAGGTTTTTATTTCTCCCTATAGATCTTGAACTATACCTTCTGGCAAACTGCACAAGGCTTTAGGAGTTTACTGTAGTCTTGATTTCATGCAAGATGGGTTTTGTTTTCTTTGTACTTGTACATGCAATCATAAATTTTGAAATATTTCTCTATGTAAGTAGTCTAACCATATATTTTTAACCAGAGAAAACAGCATGCTTGCAACTGCCCTTCCTGGTCTGAGTCAATTCATTTCAGCTTGGATATTACCCTTTACATCAAGACAAATTCATAAAATAGAAATTATTCCAGGTAATAAAATGAAGTGCATAACACTTTGGGGAAAAAAAACCAAACCTTTAAGCCATGCAGGAAAGCAGCAAATAGATTTATTGACTGTATTTTATTTAGAGGTTGGCTTCTTTTTGCCTTTCAAAAAGAGCCAGCGGAGGTGGCAGTGAGTGACAACTGAGTGCAGAAATTCCAGTTTAAATTGTGATGCAGCCTAAGCAAGGAGGAATTCACAGCTTGATCAGGTTCTTCCTCCTTATCTCTTGCTCCTGTGTGAGCTGAGAAGGGATCTGCAGCTCTCCAGGGCCACTGCCCTGTGAGAAGAGGCGAGCGACACCTGCCCACGATAACTGTGCCTTGCTGAGAGCGACATCACATTTGTCTTTGTTGCAAGAGGGAGACTGGGATGTTTTCCACCAAACTGCTGTCACTGTGTGTTCCAGCTGGGTTCTGGGAACTCAGCTGGCTTCTCTCTGCCTTGCCATTCTCATCACAAAACTCTTAGGCAAGCAGATACAGCCTCGTGCTCAGCAGTGCACCCTCACAGTGCCCCTGTGCCCAGGGCTTTGCAGCGGCTTTGACTTCACAAAGTGTACCTGCTTAACGCTCACATGCAAATGTTTTGATGATGGCCTCAACTCAGCAACATAAAAAATGTCTTTCCTTTCACCTTTAAGTTGCAGGGACCACTGGGAAGTACCTGAACAATGCTTAGCAGCATATCTGTTAGAATGCTGTCCTTTGTAGACTTAAGCTTTTCTTTGGCTTTGAGGTTTTGTTTTGCTCAGGAGATTCCACTTTCTCTTGCTCTTTTGTTTTGCTTTCTGTTGGAAGAAAACTTACCCTCCAAGTAAATAACACTGGAGAACAATCAGCACAACTCTAATGGGAGTCATCTCCCCCTAAAATCTCGTGAAAAAAATGGACAAAAATGCTGCTCACAAAGCAGCTTTCTGCATTTCAGGTTCCACACATCCTTTCCTGTGAATCACAGTGTAGTGTTTAGGCTTTTGGAGTTCCCTGGTCCAAAAGAGCAACAATTAAATCCATTTTAGAGATTCTTCAAACAAAAAACTTTCTCCACAACTGAAAACACAACAGAGTGTGTTTCATATTATTTGGGGTTAATTTTGACATATTCTTTTCTATAAATTCACTTGTTGTGATGGTGTGAGTGCTCCAGCATGAGCTCGTGGATGTCCTGGACAGGCAGCCACCCACTTTCCCCCTTATTTTCACCTCACTTTTATGTTGGTTTCCCTGCCGTGGCAGGAGGTACAGCACGCAAGCTGTGCTGCACAGGCAGAGCACGCCCCAAAATTCACTAGATGGCACTCTCTCCTCTAAAGTCAGCACTGCGATGGCAAGTTGCTCCGACCGAGGGGAACGAGAGGGCTGCTTCTTGCGGGATATTTGCAGCGTGAGAGAAGGCAGGATGCTTTTGGGAGGAGGCAGGGTGTTGGCTTCGTTGGGAAATTATATCCTGTGTGTGTTCTCCTGGCAGTTTCACCTGAAGTCGGTTTAATCTTTCCCATTTCCTAACCTCAGTTATAACAGTATTTTAGGTGCAGGGTCGTGATGCTTCACTCCCAAGGCAGCCGTGTTTTGATGAGGTACAGAGTGCAGTTTGCAAAGCACCATGTAAAACTAAGGTGGTGACAAGTTTTCTTAGGCATTTACTGTTCCTGATGTGGATACATCACTCCTGCTGGAGGGAGGGGGCCAGCAAACAGCTCACGAATGACACAACTCTCTTCTCTTCCTCCCCACTCTGTTCCTCTCTCTTTTTTTCAATAGGTTGGTACAATCGACTTTTTATCAACTTTGCCCTCCGGAGACACATTTTCTTTTTTGTGCTACAGTCCTATTTCCCAGCCATGCTGATGGTGATGCTGTCTTGGGTTTCATTTTGGATTGACAGAAGAGCTGTTCCTGCCAGGGTATCACTAGGTGAATCTTTCATGTATATTCTTTGGGAAGTGTGGAATGGAGGGGGGAGAGGCTCTGAAGTTACTTTAGCTTCTTATTTACACAGGACATAAGCAAGTATATCAGGTAATTGGCTCGACAACACTATTACTGCCACTGTTGTCGCTACCTTTAGTCGACCTCTACGTTTGGAAACGGAATGTTTGTTCAGAGTGGCTTTGTTACATTAGAAAACAGCTCACACACCACAGAAGCAAAAAGGGATGATTCTGCAGACTTCCTGATGTAGAATTTTACTTAATTGCAAAACCTGGTTTTTTTTCCTTCCCTCTTCCCAGCAAACAGGTAGAACCAAATCCATGGTTCATTAGGCATAGCATAATCTGTCTAAAAGCTCTGCAGCTCTTCTTTTTATCTAGAAACGTTTCTTATCTTCCTGCCAAGTTGGAACCAGTTGCCCATTGTAGCAAAGCCTTCCTTTGTTGGGCACCTTAAAAATATTTGATGTCTTAACTGTGCAAGGCACAGTCTTCTGTGGAAGCCAAAGAATAAGTTGGGCGTCCTTCTGCTCTCGCAGCTTTTGTTCTGAACACCTCAGCTCAGGAGAAAAGGACCAATTACGGTGGGTTTTTTTCTAGAAGTTTATTGGTTTTTTCAGTGAATCCCACTTCAAGACTGCCTTTGTTGGGAATTTAATTCTGATGGCCTTGGAATGAGTATATTTTTCCAAAAATTCTGAAAGAATCATCTCCGAAGATCTGATGGAAATTTGCTAAGATATCTAATGTAACCATAATATATCTGAGTCCTGCAACTCTTAGTTTAATAACTAGTAAAGAAGCTCCTGTACTTTCTTCTCACTGGTGCTGGTCCCAGGAGCCAACTGTATGTTGTCATATTTCTTAGATAAGTGAAAAAGCCCTCTATTTTTATCTATAGCTTTCTCAGTCTAGAAAAAATGGGACTGTAGGTACCTCAGATCCCTTTCTATTGGCACAGTAAAGCTGTTAATACATGGGATATAAATCTGTTTGTTAATCTGAAAACAAATTATGGTACCTCCTCCCTACTTTTATTAATGCATCTGCTAATTCCTTTTATTTATAAGAAATTTAACTTCACCTTTAAAAAGAACTTTTTAATAAAATCTCAGTAGGCCATTTTTAATGTTGACAAGGTGGTTTTGCTGATCATGTTCTTTATATATGGATTTCTGCAGAAGGTTATTCATCAGGAGTTCTATGAATAAAGCACACTTCATCAGCATAAGTGTACATAATTTATAGGCAATGTTAACCACAAAGTTTAAAAAGCTTAGCTCCCAAGCCCAGAGTATATGTATTTTAAATAAATTGATTTCCTCTTATATGGTATATATTTTAAACTCCACCTTTCGACCTAAGGAACTTGGAAGGAGGGAGAGGGGAAACTTTTGTGTGTTCCAGTGGACTCAGACTAGTGTAGAACTGGAGAAGGGCTGCTCTGGGACCCAGCTGACAGGTCGGGGCTGTCTCACTTGAGGTGTCTTCGCTTCCAGTGTCACACTCGTTTCTTTAAAAGCAGGACCTGAGTCAGGTGTTGGTTTTTTTTTTTTTTCTGAGGTGGAGCAAACCAAAATGAGAGGAATAGCTGATGTAAGAGGAGAGATCGAAAAGATGAGGGTGAAATTCTGGTCATGCTGAAGTAAACAGTAATTTTTTTCTTAGTTTCAATGGATGTAGCATTTTTATGCTGTTTGTGTTCAGAGAGCCGAGGAGTTACGACCGAGACATGCAAACTGGTAAATGTTCTCAAAAAGTACAATTTGAGAAAGGATTGGGCAGGGAATTGGTGATTGTTTAGGGATTCTCCTGGACAAGAAAGTGTGCAGTGGCGACCTTGGCTCTGGGAAGTGAGGGAAGCCCACAAACACCTGCTTTCACTTCTCCACAGCGGTGCCCAAAGCTGCCACAGAAATGTGCTCCTTACGCTGCTCGATCACCATCCTCGTTTCCCTGCTGTGCTGCAGCTCTAACTGCATGCACTGAGCAGAGGGATGATTTACTGGTTTCAGTATTGCTTGTGATGGGTCCTTCATGGTTCACTCCACTTCTCAGAGCCTGTGTGATGAAGTTAAAGGCGGTGTCAGTCGTATGCCCTCACAAAGCCGAGCTGTCCAAGGGACGGCGATGAGCTGCACAGAACCAGCTGGTCAGTGTTAGGATAACTCTTTCTTTGGCAGGTATAACTACAGTGCTGACAATGTCAACCATCATGACAGGAGTAAGTGCCTCAATGCCTCAAGTGTCTTACATAAAGGCTGTGGATGTGTATTTGTGGATCAGCTTCCTTTTTGTCTTCCTGTCCGTCATTGAATATGCAGCAGTGAACTATCTCACCACGATTGAAGAGAGAAAGCAACTCAAAAAAAGGGGCAAGGTACAGTCCTCTGTGTTTTGTTGCCTTCAGAAAGCACCATAGAAGCCACAGAGTAATCCCCATACACCACTGTGATAACAGAACAGTAACTATCTCTGTGTCACTCCATATCTCACCTTTTTTTGACTTGGTTGAAGGGAGGAAATGTATCATTCTCTCTGAGATCCTGAGAAGCTCTGTGCTTTTTTTCCCTTCCTTTTTTTTCCAGCAGATAATAGGGAATACTCACCTCCTGATTTTTTTCTCCCTTTTTTCCCCCTCAGAGGAAGGTAACCTTCCTTCTGTTCTCAAATACCTATCTCAATTCCAAATCTCAAATATTAAAAAAGCGTTTTGCCTGTCTCTGAAACAGACCCCAGAATGCACTCATGTGATATTCCTTCCTGTTTCCTGTGAAGCAGAGTCTGTTTCTCCTTTTTCTGCTTTGCCATTTTCAATTGGAAAGGTGGGTTTAATGATGCCTTTTTGTCCCAAGACAAGGTCATTTTTAGAAAAGTGTGCCTGAAGCAGAAATGGTCGCAAGTTAAACATCTGCTTTCTGTGAAGCGCTCGCTTAAAACCTTTGCTTCAAGAACATCCCCCCATGGAAACTCATTTGCTGGGATATCACAAGGGGAAAACCACAGAAAGGGTGCATGTGTTGCTCATATGATCTGATGGAAATGTTTGAAGTCATTTCCCACAGCTCCAGCAGTGCAGACCTACAGGAGAGAGTTTGACTCTTCTGTTTCAGAAGCTGGGGCACGTACTGCCAGCCAGCAGCTGGCAGTAATCAGTCAGACAGGAGTATTTTATCACGTGTACCCCCTTCCTTGCTCACGTCCTGCCCACACACTGCTGTACTGTGGGGTAACCCTCTTCTCCATACGCTCTCTAAGAGGGAACAACAATGAAGGGAGAGCTTTCTTTGCTTCCTCTTTGTTTATAATTTACTGAAATGTCTCCTGTAGACACAGACTAACTGTTCTTTGTTGCCAGGCCTCAGGAGTGTATATGGATGCAGTGCAAGCCATGGCTTTTGACGGCTGCTTTCATGACACAGATGACATGGACCTGTCTGGTTTCTCAGACCCCTGTGAGGAGAATGAGACTCGGACGAGCGAAACCAACATCTCCAGTGAGGAACCAACTCGCTTGAAGAAATCTCTGAAGGGAAACGTGGGCAGGATTATTTTACAGAACAATCACGTCATTGACACGTATTCCAGGATTATATTTCCCAGTGTATATATTGTGTTCAACTTTCTTTACTGGGGTTTGTACATATGAGCAAAAATCCTTGGTAAGCGAGACATTATTTTGCGTATGAGGGTAGAATCATACTTTGAAAATAATGCAACAGCAGTAGAGGAAAGGGTTAGAAGTTTCCAAAACAGACTTCTGCCTCGAACCTGGGCTGGTTTGGTTAGCAACAAAACTGCTAATGAAAAACTTTCACATGTCTGGTCCTTTTTCAGCTGGACTGTGCAGTGCTTCACTGGGGCAATCCCATGCATAAGTTCCTGCTGTAGTAGCATAGAAGCAGTTTGGTCACTAAGGGAGCCCTTTGTCACACACCTGAGCAGACAGCAGCTCCCACCTGAGGTATTATCCAGTTTCTATCTACATTAAACCATTCCTCTTCAATCAACCTTTCTGTTTGTTCTCCACTTGTGGTCCATTTTTGTAGGAATTGGCACCAATCACCTTCAGATATCTCCTATCCTTGTTTCACTTGCTGCAACCTGGGCAACCTGTGTGCACCTCAGCAGCCTCTGTCCTCAGATGGTAACCAGGGGGAAAAATATGGTTTAGCAGTGGAGTAGGGACCAGGAGAAAGCAAGAAGCAAGGCTTATGGGGCTTTGTAGGTTGTACATTGTCAACACCTCAAGAAAACCCCCTCACCCTTGTCAGCTGTCCATGACTACTCATGGGACCTTTGGGTTTGGGACATTGTTCCTGTGCTGCCTCAGGGACTAGGGAGCAAATTTTCTCCAAAATGTCTTACAGCCACCTCCCGGGTGGATGAGCAGCATCCCTGGCACAAGCTGTGCCCTTCATGTGACACCCACACACCTCTGCCTCACACAGACCTGCTGTAATCACCTGCTTTCTGCAGAACTGCCTGTGTGATGAACACAGGCTTTGAGACAGAGATTTTAGAAAACTCGGTCAGGAGAACAAGCCAACCACATCTTCAGCAGAATCTGGTTCTGCTTTATGTTGCACATGAGTTTGGAGTTTTGCCCCCCCTCCTTCTCCCTTTGGCTTGGGGTTGAATATTAAGGTGAGGAGAAGCTGCACATGCCTGTTTGCAGCAGTGATCCTCAGCACAGGTCCAGGGACCCAGAACACTGAGACACACAGGAATAAAAGGAATCAGCTGTGCCAAAACAGACGTACATAGGAATCCTGTCGGTCTCAGATGAATCCTGCATGGAAATATCCTTAGGTTCAGGCTAAGGAGTTTGAATCAAGAATGTTCAGGGACACAAAGTGTTCACAGCTCCAAAAAAGAATCAAGATTACTTTTGCCACTTTCCCAAATAAGAAGCGTTTTCCACTTACATTCACTGGGTTTGTCTGTCATTTAATGAACTGAGTTTTTATTTGGAAAGTCGGATCAAAAGGATCACTTGCGGTGGCAAAAAAAATGTCACAAGGTAAATGCTTGGTCACTGCTTGGTCAAGTTTATTGGTCAAGGAAATGGGAATAAATCTGAAAGCCTGAACGTCTCTCTGGTTTATTTATTTATTTTATTTACTTACTTTGTTTTTTATTTCTGTATTTATTTTTCGTGGTCCCAGCTTGTTTGCTCATAAGCATGATGATGTCTCTTGCTTTTTCAAAAAGCTGCATTTGCCAAGCTCCCAGTTCAGAGCTGGGGAAGCTGGTGACACACTGCACACTGGGTGACTGAAATCTCCTGGAGTGAGTGGGTACTTGGGCAGACAGTTGGCTGCCAGAAAATGTGTGAGAGTTAAGACAGCTTTGATACTCTTCCAGGAAATCCTGCCATGGAAAGCGGACCCATACCAGGAATGACAATACTGGAAACACACAGGCTTTGGCAACAGCAACAGCACATTAGACCTCAAGCTGAGCAAATGTGTAATGTAGATATATATAAAAATATACCATCACGGCCTGTTTCCTGCACTGCCATTGTGGAGGCATCCTGCACAGATCTTCCAGATTGCCCAAGAAGATCCCATCTAATTGCTCCAGATGTGTAATGTGTGTCCTAAACTTTTCACATGAATATAACATCATTGTTTTCACATTATTTTTTATCTGCCTTACAAGAAGTATTTGTGTAGCCAACAGTGAATCATCAGCCTCCAACAGAAAAAATTCCCACGCACTTCTTGACCCAAACCAGTTCCCTATTCTAAATTTCCTGCAAGATCTGCAGCAGCAGAAGTGCTCAGGGCAGCACAGCATTCCCAAGCCCTGTGTAGGCTGTCCAGCAAACTGGTCCACAGGTGGAAGTGTGGAGGGAAAGACATTCCTGCCTGCATTTACCTCCCAGGCATATCCTACACAGACGCTGGAGGGCTGCACAGCTTGCTTTGGTGGAACAAACTGTTGGCATTTCCAGCTGTGAATGTAATCATTGCAAAAGGGTTCTTCCCTTTGGGCAGGGACACTCCCACAATTGAATACGACGATTCCTCCAGGACAAAAGGTGCCAGGACAGAAAGCTCTTTATGCCCACGGAATACCAAAATTGGCCCACCAACTGCACATGAGAGATGTAGGGTAAGGGCTTTCTTTCCTGGGTGGAAGGTCCTTCATTCCCTTGTAGATGCAGCCTGGGCAGTCCGTGGGCAGCGAGAGCTTTCTGTGGTGGTACCTTTTGTCTGGCAGGAAACTTCGTTTTTATTCAATTTTGGCAGTGGGACTGGCAATCTGAGCGCAGGGCTGAAAAAAGGGAACAGCAGCCCTTTCCCCCAGGAAAGAAAGTCTGGATCTCTTGGCTTCAGGTGCAGTTGGTGGGGCAGCCTGGGCACTTCTTGGGCAGCAAGAGCTTTCTCTGGTGGCACCTTTTGTCTGGCAGGAATCTGCAGTTGGATTCCATTTGGGGAGTTAAACTGGCCATTGCAGCGCAGGGCTGAAAAAAGGGAACAGTAGCCCTTTCCCCCAGGAAGGAAAGCCTGGAAGCTTTGGCTTTGAGCTACAGTTGTTGGGGTAGCCTGGGCACTCAGTGGTCAGCAAGAGCTTTCTGTGGTGGCACCTTTTTCCTGGGAGGACTCTTCGTCCGTATGCAATTTTAGGAGTCAGGCTGGTAGTTTGAGCGCAGGGCTGAAAAATCAAACAACAGCCCTCACCCCCAGGAAAGAAAAGCCTGGATCCTCAGGCATTCAGGTGCAGTTGGTGGGGCAGCCTGGGCACTCCATGGGCAGCAAGAGCTTTCTATCCTGGCAGCTCTGGTCTGGGAGGAATCTTTGTCTGTATGGAATTTTTCGAGTTGGACTGGAAAGTACAACACAGGGCTGAGAAAACAGAACAACAGCCCTTTCCCCTCAGGGTCTCCCCCAGCCCCACCAACCTGCCCAGCAGCAGCACAGCCCTGAAAGAGCTCCTCAGGAGCCACCTCCAGAGGCACCTCCCAGCCCTCAGCAATCCCGACAGCAACACACGGGCAGGCCACAGACGCTGCTTCCCAGCTGGCACAGGGTTTGTGGCCACCTCCGAGGATCAGGTTCTCAGGGATCCCCACAGCTCCAGGCTCTGCCCATGCGCTCTGCTGGAAGTGTTGAGGCTCCAGCAGAACCCCCCCAAGACCAAGGGTCTTTGGGGCACTTTCCCTTACCCACTGCATTCCTCAGCAAGTGTTGCTGAGCACAAGGGCCCTTTTTCCCCTCTTCCCTTGTGTGGACACCAGACTCTAAAAAAACTTCCTGGGCCTCTGTGTTTCATAAGATGTACAGATGTATTTGATATTCCCACACTGGTGTAAAAGGCCGTCCATGAAGAAAAGAGGCATTTTCCTCCTCAGAGCCAGTCTTGGAGCTGCTGGAGTCTGGAGCAGGGAGCTGTTTGTACAGCCCTTAGCATGTACAGTTTGGAATGGCCAGGCCTGCAATGGTGAGTCTGAGGTCATCAGTCATTCCTCTCAGGGCTGGAACAGAGAGGAATGGAGGCTACCGGAATCTGGTGGGTTTAGATTTCGGTGTCGGTTTAGGTTTAGGTTTAGGTTTTGACTTCTGGATATCCCCGATGATTTTCAAGGTTTCAGCTGCCCGCTTTGAGATGGTAGGGCTGTCAGCAGTCATGCCTTGAAGGGCTGGAAGAGAAAAGAACAGAGCCAAGATCAGAGTCAGCATCTGCAGGGACCCGAGGAGCCCCTCCTGGCAGGGCCATCCCACCCAGCTCTTGCCATGGCCAGGAGGGAGCAGGGCCCAACGGGATCAGCCAGAAAGTGCTGGCCACCAATCCCCCCGTGCCCCTGAAATCTCTTTCTGCTCTGTCCGTGCAGGGAGCAGAGCCCTGCACAGTTGGGGCAGGATTGCAACTCCCTGCCCAGGCTCTGTGCTCCTCCCGCCAGCCCCTGCTGACAGCCCATGCCCACACTCACTGTCAATGATGACCTCTATGATGAGCTCGTCCTCCTCCTGCCCCTTTCTCAGGTACTTCGCGGCGATCCCTGGGAACACAGATGCTGTCAGGGCCCCAGCGGCACAGCTTCCCCCCGGCGGCACTGCCAGCCCGGCCACACGCACCCTCCTGCCCTGGCAGGGCTGAGCCCGGGACCTTCCTGCCTCGGGACACCCCAGGGCTGGGCTGGCACAGGGCGGCAGCAGCCACCAGGGCACTCGGGGCTCCACAGCACATCCCTGGGCCGCATCCTGCTGCCGCTGCAGCAGCCGGGGCTGGGGCCGAGCTGCAGCGGGGCGGGGAGGGACCTTGTGGCTCACCAATGAACCTGAGGGCCAACTCTTGCAGGGGCTCCTGTGGGCTCTCCAGATACGGCATGGCCTGCCACATGAATTCCACCACTCGTTTCTTCTCGCTTTCCACCTGGAGAGAGCGGCAGGGCACAGAGGGAAGGGTTGGTTGGGGCTCTGCCCCTTGGCCGGGCACTGCCTGCGCCCAGCACTGGCCTCCCCTGCCCGCACAGCCCTGAGGCCCGGGCAGCAGCTGCTCGGGCCGGCTTTGGAGGGAGCAGAGGGCTGGCTGCTCCCCGGCAGCCACGGGGTCGCCCTGCCCCACAGCCCAGCTGGGCTGGGGCTCCATGGCAGCCTGGCCTGGGGGCAGAGCAGCCTGCAGAGGAGCCCACACGCCCCAGGCAAGGCAGCAGCAGGTGGGGCACAGGCTGCTGTCCCGTGGGCGGCTGCAGCAGTGGGCAGGGGCACAGTGCCAGCCTCACACACTGGTCGTCGGGGACTGGGGGCTGCTCAAGCTGGGGGCTGGGCCTTCATGGCTGTCCTTACCAGGCAGTCGCAGAACCACCACGGCTTGTCCGCCTCCAGCATGTTCTTGAGATCCCTTCTCTTCAGGAATCTGAGTGCACGAATCAGCACTTCCCAAGAGGCCTGCAGAGCAACAGAGAGCAGGACATGGCACCACAGCCCAGGGCACAGGACCCGTGTCCCTGGACCAAGACCAGCAGGAGGCTGGATCCCAGGAGGTGCTAGGGCAGGAGGCAGCCCGGCCCCCTCCCACGGGGACACCAGAGTCCAGAAAGTCCTCACATCTGCCAGATGCTCGTTCTCATCATGCGAGAGGAAGAAGAGTGGCAGCAGGCTCTGGATCACGTGTGTCTGCAGGGGTTGTTTTCCCTCCTCCACTACCAACTTCAACACCTTTCGGAAGAGGGCAATGGAGAGCAGCTGCACGTGGATGTTGTCCTGATGGAAAGGAAAAGACCTCAGCACCAGCTGCTCCAGGCCCACCGGGCCACAGGCCTGCAAATCCACAGGCCACAGTTTCCTGGCAGCACCCAGCGCCTGGGGTGGGGGGCACAGAGCCTTACGTCGTAGCCAAAGAGTGTCTGGAGCACCTCAACCAGCTCCAGGGCAGTGGGGGTGGAGATTGGGATGCCTCTGGCCTGGACTCCATTGAGGAATACAGAGAGGGCCATCCTGACCAGCTCTCCGTCTGTATCCCACAGTAGCTCCAGGAGCTTTTCTGTCAGGCTCCGCACACCGTCAACCTGTAAGGAACACAGTGCTGTGCTGGGAAGCCATGAACGGCTGCAGCCCCAACCCCGCTCCGGTGGGGCAGCCCCACGTGCTGCCGCGGGGCCCAGAGGCCAAAGGCCTGTCCCGAGGGACTCGGGCAGCTGAGCGGGGAGGCAGCAGAGCTGGGAGCAGCTGCCATAGCTCCCAAAGCCCAGCCAAGCCCAAGCGACTGCGTTCCCCAGCCCCAGGGTTCCAGCACGGCTTCAGGCAACTGCCCCTTCTCACCATCACAGGATCCTGGCTGAGCACCAGGAGGCCTCGGAGTGCCAGGCGACGCCTCTCTGGGTACCCACTCTGGAGGTGCCTTGAAAGGCTCTGCAGAATGCTCTCTCCCCAGTCACTCATGTCCAGGCAGTCCAAGACCTGAAAGGCACGGAGCAGTGACAGGGTGCCCGGTCGGCAGAGGTGGAAACAGCTCGGCCAGGCAGCGCTCGCCATCAGGCTCACCTCCACAAGGAATGCCACGGTGAGGAGTTCCAAGTGGGGCTCCTCCCTGCTCAGCAGCTCCAGCAGGTGGAATGTGATCCGGGAACACAAGGGGCCGGAGACACGGCTCATCTCCCTGCCAGAGGGAAAAAGGCACCTACTGACCCTGAGCCCGGTGGGCAAACCTCTCCTGGGATGGATTCATATAGGCCTGGTCTTTCCCCAGGACAAAAGCACTCGGGGAGGTGGTTCGTCCTGTGCACCCGCCTCTTTCAGCCTTTTCTACTCTGCTTGCCCATCGCTCAGTGACAAGGCCCTCTGGCCCACGACCATGGGCACTGTGTGGGGTGCCCCGTGCACAGGCAGAAAGGACAGGGG
>NW_020884953.1:2448935-2566942 GCF_003945725.1 Corapipo altera | reverse complement strand
ACCAGCACAGCCACAGTGCACAGCCCACATGGAGAGATGCACTGATGTGCCCAGCCTGAGGAAGCTGACCCAGAAGAGATGTCACAAGTCAATGGAAGGGGTTGCCCAGTGCTGGCAGAGTATGGAAAACTGCTTTGGGTCACATTCCAAGTTTTCAGGATTGAGAAGTGAAACAGTTAAAAATGCTTTTGCTGTGCAAGAGTGTTGATGAGCAGAGGGACAGCTCGGCAGTGACATTAATAAAACAAAACTCAGTAGTAACTGAAATAAAAGCCATCTGGAGAGCTGGAGAAAGTCAGCCTCTACCTAAGGCAACTAATACAGGGCTACATTTCAGTCTCGAAGGGATGTTAAACTTCCTCTAATTCCAAACCCCCTGCTATGGCAGGATAGAAGGGTCAGGAAATTTCCCTCCATAGCAGTCGTTTGTCAGATCATTCCACTCCAGCTCTTAATGACATCAACAGACTTCTGTTAACAGCATAAGCACAATCTACACTCTTGCTGACATTGGTTTAGATCAGCAGCAAATATCAGTAAGAAAACATCGCTTTGATAAGGGTTGTTCAGTTCATCTTCAGACCCTCCGCTATTGAAATAACTGATATTCTCCTCACAAATATATATGCAGAGAGGAAGAAGAAAACAAAAACAACAACAAAAAAGTCAAAACCACCCATACCTTAAATCTACAGCATGTTTTCTGTTCTGTCGGCAAACCCAGAGAAAATTCACACTAGAGCATAAAGCACAGAACAGGTCATGAGAGGAAATGAAAAATCTCAAGGCAATGTTCAGCCTTCCATCAACATCACCAGCTCTCAAAAGAAACAGTATTTTTGCATGACTGCTTTCAAAACAAGCCGTGATACTGGCATTTTCTTGGCAATATGAAATAAAGGATAATGAAGTTCTCACCAGAACTTTATGAAAAATCCATGGATTGTCTGAATGTATTTCAATGCAATGTGTGGCAGGTACCATGTTTTGTTGTTGACATGAACACCAGGCCTTATGTAAAAACATTTCCATGTGTCAGTGCTGTAGTGAGAGCCTTCACAAAAACATGCAAATAGAAACATATGATAGGAGTATTGACATGACATAGTGACATGACATTTATATCCGTAAGATAAAAGGGCATCATCATTCTGAAGAGACAAAATGTTGGGGGTTTATTTCGTGTAGCCATAGAGCGACTTCTTGTGACTTCATTTTTTCCTGGTTACACCACAGCATCAGCTGAGGTCTCATTGGTACCTGTGGTCCTGCTGTGCTAGGTCCTGTACAAACCCAGAGTCTAAGAGCACTCCATGCCCTACAGAGCTCCATAAACCTTGCCTATTAAAAACCCAACAGCTTTCAGAACTTAAATTAATTTGGAAGCTTGACAGGATTTCAGGGTGCAGGGAGCCCAGCATGGTCCCATCCCTAAAATTCTTCCCATTGCCAACACATGAGATTTGAATCCTGGCACAGAGACTCGTGCTGACTTTTATCCTTTTCCTGCAAATTCTTCAACTTAATCCTGGAAAAGAGAGCCCTACTTTTCATTCAATGCCCTCCCACATCCCCTATGTGGCTCTTCACTAAACATTAAAGAATTAAGAGTGGGGAAATTTACACGGATTTCAGTGCCTGTGAAGGATCAAAAGGAACTCCTGTTATCCAGCGTCTTAGTTGAACTTGAGAGCTCCTGGACTCCCAGATGGAAGAGCACAGTGATTCCCCTGATGTGCTTTGCTTAGAGAACACCCTGCTCACCAAGAGCATCACTGGTGGCCAAGAGAGATGAGAACTCAGATTTTGAATCCTCACAGGGATCAAACAAGGGTCACCCACAAAATCACAACACTGTCCTCTGCACAAAAATATCTCCACTCTTTGTGCCACCCAACACAGCCCTCCTGAACCAACATGCAAATCCTGCACACTGACACTGACACCAGGTAAGGGGATACCCAGTACATTTACATCCCTGCACCTGCCCTGCTCTCAAGACGAGTGGCACCAAAATCCCCCCCACCAGCAGCTCTATAAAGCTCCTCTTTCCACACCTGACACTCAGGCAACAGCAGACGCTGACCTGTGTTTGGCATTGGTGCAACAGCCCCCTTGTCCAGCACAGCACTGCTCCCAGTTCCCAGGATGGAAGCTTGTCACTCTTCAGAGCAATTCAATGTCACTTCATATGCTGCCACATCTGTGGCCATTGTCATCCTTGAGGCATTTGCTGGTATGTGGATAAATGCTTTCATTGTTTCTGTGATTTGCGTGGCCTGGGTCAAAAAGAAAACCTTGAACTCTAATGAGAAGATCTTACTGGTTTTGGGATCCTCCAGGTTTTGGTTTCTGTCTTTTTCATGGCTATATTACTTTCTTTCAACAATGTATCGAAATTACCAATATGTTCACCCCATATTTCAACTACTTGCAATTGCTCATAGATTTTTTAATTGTTCTGAAGTTTCTGTGTCAGCATGTCTTTGTGTCTTTTATTGTATAAAAATTGCCAATTTTAGGAACAGCTTCTTCATCTACCTGAAAGTAAAAATTGACAGGATGGTGCCCTGGCTCTTGTTGGGGTCAGTGCTTTTCTCCCTGGTTATTGGAATCCTTCTCTTTGAAATCATTGATAAACCTCAATGTAACAATTCCACTGGTCTAGAAAACTTGTGGAAAGTGAAAATCAAGATAGATGAACATTTTCTTCCTATTTATTTTATCACTGGCTTTGGATATGCTGCTTCATTCATGGCAGTCATCCTTTCTGTCCTTCTCCTTCTCTTTTCCCTCTGGAGACACAAATGCAACATGCAGACAAACTCCATGAAGGACCTCAGCGTGGATGCCCACATCAAAGCCATGAAGTCTATTCTCTCCTTCTTTGTAATGTACAACATCAACATTATATCTTTGATTGTGACAATAATTTATTCAGCGGAGGGGAAAAGTGTCATGATGTTTCTTATTTATGTATTTCAGTATGCTTTTCCAGGTGTTCATTCCCTTATTCTGATTTTCAGCAACTCCAAGTTGAAAAACACACTGCTAAGGATTCTGCCTTGTGTGAAGTGCAAGGTTTGCATGAGGGAAGAACTGTAGCAAAAGCTGCAGCCCATGCAAATTGTTGACCTTTCACTATAGAGAACAAGTCAATTAATATCTAATACAACTCTCCTGGCAGCATAGGTGGTACAGATGTTTACTCTTCCCCACTGAAGTTAAGAAAACTGCATTCAAATATTTTGACCTAGATTATTGTGACTTAATTATTATTATCATCATTGAGTTTAGATAATTTTTGAGCTGAATTATTGTCAATAACAACTTCATTTAGACCTGGTACATGGGCTGGATGCAAAAGGGCAATAAGAACACTGCAAACCTGCCACAAATGCTTCATCATCTGCTGATAAAACTATTATTACTAATATTGTTTAGTTTAGGTAATTTTTTGAGCTCAATTATTAACATTGACAACTTCATTTAGTTCTTGTATATGGACTGGTTGCAAAAGGGCAATAACAATAATGTAAACCTGCTGCAAATATTTTGGTATTCACTGATTGAAAACACTGAACTAAACAACAGATTTATCTCTGTTTTAGTTTACATTTCTTTCTGCTGTGGCCCTGTCCTAGTGTAACATGATGAGCTGTATCACTGTCTGGCAGTGGTTGATAACTGATGTGTGAATATGTTGATCCCCATCACTCTCCAGAGGCGGTCACTGACACACAAACAGCGATGCAGGAATGGCCGTGGGGTGCATAGGTGGGTGCAGAGCCCACTGCTCACTCCAGTTCTGAGTGTCTTCTCTGCCCCATTTCCTGCAAGAACAGGATTGCTCTGCTCTGTGTGACTGCTCTCCTGCTCTGCTTTTACTTTTAGGTGAGATTGGGTCTTCCCAGTGGAGTCTGGCTCAGTAAAACACCTGGGAAAGTGGGATTTCTGCAAGGTGCAGCATGGAATAAAGTCCTGCTGTCATCTCACAGTGACCCACAGGCAGAGGTACAGGGTGCTTGGGTCATGTGCCGGTGGCTGGGGACCTGTGGGTGTCTCAGTGAGGCAAGGTCAAGGCTGCCCTGTACCAGGGAAAGCCACTTCAATGCTCTCAAAAGAACCCACCGCAGGACACAGCTCAGCTCATCAGTGATGGTCGGGGCTCCTCTGTGAAAAGATAATTTAAGTAGTGCAAAAACTCAGACTGGTAAGGTGGACTGAGGAAAATTGTAAGAAACAGTCCTGAAGCAACAGGGACAGCGAAGGAAGGGGAGAGGTTGCTCCAGGTGCCACAGCGGACGTTCCCCTGCAGCCCCTGGAGAGGACTGTGGTGAGGCAGCTGTGCCCCTGCAGCCCACAGAAGTCCATGAAGAAGCTGAGATCCACCTTCAGCCCATGGATGACCCACCAGGAAAGTAGGTGTGGTGGGTTTATCCTGAAGGATTGCAGCCCATGGAGAGCCACTCTGGAGCCAGCTTATCCTGAAGAACTGCAGCCCATGGACCTCACTGAAGTAGGAGAAGAGCGTGAGGAGGAAGGAGTGGAGACACCTTGTTATGATGTGACTTCAAACCCTATTTTCTGTCCCCCTGCATTCTGTAGGGGAGGAGGTAGAGACTCTGGGAAGGAAGGAGTGAAGTTGTGTCTGGGATAATTTGAGGGTGGAGACAAGGAGCCAAGCTGGGTTCAGAGGCACCCAGCTTGAGATGATTCTATGTTACTGTGCCATGATTCAATTGCTTTAAAGATCCAGACGTCTGAGACTCTGCTATGGGAAACCCAGTGTGCAGCTGGTAAGGAAACCTGCTCTGACTCTGGGGGTGTGGTGTGTGCAGGGGCTCAAGTGGGGCACCCGTGGGCTCACAGGAGCTGCCCCCTGCAAAGGGGCTTCAGTCCCAGCAGTGAAAGTCTCTGGTGGGGGGGGGGACTGCCAGAGTGCCTCCTGGATGGGGAGACAGGAAAGTTTCCTTAACACCAACATGAGCAGAGCAGAACCTCAATTGTTTCTTTATGTCACCAGCTCAGGCGGCTCAGGGGGACGTTTTACCTCATGCCCAGGGCCAGGCATGCACTTCTCATAATATCACCTTCAAAAAGCTTCCTCCCTATCCATGAAATGAGAAAAACAACCATTTAGGCCAGAGCAGCTTCTCAACCACTGTGATATCCCCTTTTCCAAACACAGTCTATCAGATTACCTCACTACCAATTCATCTCTTTAAACAGCAGCTCCCCAGAAACTAGCAAATAAATAACTAATGCCACTTTAGAACATGGAAGCCCTCCTTCTGTGCCTAAGCAGGATTTGGGGTTGAATTAACATTTCCATAACAAGTTCATAACATCTGCCCAGAGAAGATTTTTATTCTCTTTCCCAGGATTGTATCCTGAAACAATTGTGACTTCTGAGCATTGAAGTTGAGTTATGGATGGAATGGATTTGCCCAGAGAAAATTTGGCATCTAAGAGCCTAAGTAGTTAGTGAACCATGGCTAACCATCTGGGATTTGGGTTGGACCGGATGATCTCGGAAGTCTTTTCCAACCCGTCTGATTCCATGATTCTGTGATTTCCCATCATAAAGGAGAAAGACAAGGATTGTGGAGGGTAAAGAGGTTTAGCCTGAGCCAAGCTGTGATAGACACAGTTCAATTTGTGTGAGATGTCTCTCAAATCCCAGTACATCTCTGTGCCCATTCAGATGCAGAATCACAGGGGTCTGGTGCCATTTGAGGTGCACAAGGCCATCCAAAATATGCACATTGGCTTGTAGATACAAAGTCTTGGGGACTTCTTGTCCTTTTTCAGTGGTGCTGGAGGGCATGGATTTGAATTAAAAGCTGTTTCAAGCTTTTATTGAAACAGCTTTTTATTAAAAGCTGTTTCAATGTTTCAAGCACCTGATCCAGATCTTCTATGCTTTGAAAACCCAGCATTTGAGACTCTGATGTTATACTCTTATTTTTTTAAGGTTCCAGATTCTTCACATGGAGCTGAGCCCAAGCCCCAGGCACGGTCTGGTCCTGCTCATTTTATACCTTCATGTCATATCCCTTTATAAGCAGGGATAATAGAGAGAGGACTGGGATAGATGAAGGCAGTTCATCTTCTGACCCGTTGGAGTAGAATTAGCTTCTGTTGTCCTCACACACATACAGGGAGATGAAAAAGTTAAAAAAAAAAACCAAACCAAACCAAAACAAATAAAGAAAAACCAAAAACAATCCCCAAGTAACCCAACTAAACCAAGAAATAAAACAAAGAACTACTACTAAGCCTACACCATATTTTCTGTTCTGTCAATCAAAGCAGACTAAACTTGGAATTACAGAATAGAAACATAGAATCATTAAGCTTGGAAAAGACCTCTAAGATCATCCATACTAACCAAGCACTGCCAAGCCCACCACTAAACCATGTCTCTCAGCACCACAGCTGCACAACTTGTGAGCTTCCAGGAACAGTGATTCCACCACTTCCTTGGGCAGCCTGGGTTAATGCCTGAACACCCTTTCAGTGAAGTAATTTTTCCCAAAATGCGGTGTAAACCCCCCTGTGTCATCTGAAGGTCATTTCCTCTCATCTTGTCCTTGTGGCCTGAAAGAACAGACCAATACCCACGTGGCTACAGCGTCCTTTCAGGCAGATGCAGAGAGCAACAAAGTCCCCCCTGCACCTCCTTTTCTCCAGACTGAGCCTCTCCAGATCCCTCAGCTGCTCCTCATCAGACTTGTGCTCCAGACCCTTTCCCAGCTCTATTGCCCTTCTCTGGACTCGCTCCAGCATCTCAATGTCTTTCTTGAATGGAGGGGCCCAAAACTGAACCCAGGATTCGAGCTGAGGCCTCACCAGTGCCCAGTACAGGGGGACGGTCACTGCCCTGGTCCTGCTGCCACACTATTGCTGACACAGGCCAGGTGCCATTGGCCTCCTTGGCCACCTGGGCACACACTGGCTCATGTTCAGCCTCTGCCAACCAGCACCCCCAGGGCCTTTTCTACTGGGCAGCTTTCCAGACTCTCCTCCCCCAGCCTGGAATGCTGCAGGGGGTTGGTTTTTTTGTGACCCAACTGCAGGACCCTGCACTTGGTTTTGTCAAGCCTTGTCAGACACAATTTGCCTTAGTTGATTGATCCAGCCTGTCCACATCCCTCTGCAGAGCCTTCCTACCCCCCTGCACATCAACACTCCTGTGAGAAGATGGCTGGGGGTAAAAATTAGAGGAGACTGAGAATTATAGGGGAAAATAAAGCTGCTACTCCCTGGATGGAATGAGGTTGACATGCTCCATGATGATTCCCCACACAACCATAAGCACCTGGTACCAGGGATGGAATGGAGGGTGGGGCAGAGTGAAGATGCCGTGGCCTCCCTCCGTAGAAATCCCTGCAGGGATTGCAACTTAGCGGTACCTTGCAGTGAATAAGATTGCACAGTACCTGCCAACCAAGGGAGATGGATGAAGATGTCCTGCTGCTGAGCCAACAACTATTCAAAGTCTCTCTCCTCAGGTGAACTTGGTTCATTACAGCCTAATTGTAATATTAATGCACACCTCCATAGAGGGCATGCCCTCTATATTCTGTTGACTGTATCTTTAAAAGCAAAGTGAGAGAATTTTACACTGATCAGAAACGAAGATATTTATGACTAAAGTCACTCAAGCTCCACCTAAGAAGAAATAGCATAAAAGGAAGTTGAGAATGGGGAATACATCAGGGAAGACCCAATCAAAACTGCTGGGATAAGTCAATGGGCTGAACCTGTCTTCTCCCCCTGTAAGGACACCGACTGGTTAAGAACCACACTCCACGTGTGCTAAATATTGCTAGTAGGATTGGAGCTTGCTTTACGATATACTATATTGCTTTAAATACGTTTTTGCAGCCAAATACTATCACCGGCAATCTTCAAACCTTAACCTGTCACAATTTTGTATTAATAATAAGTGTTATTCTATAAACTGCTGGAGTGGGTCCTTTATAGGTCCTAGCAGTTGCCAGCAAGGGATAACACATTCAAATAAAGTGGGAAGACCTGCTGAGGGGTCTCCCTTATGCTGTTGGCTTAACTTCATTCAAACTAAGCTATGACATTGATGCTTTCTAAGAAATATAAAAGATAAAGAGAAGTGAAGATCTCAGTAGTATTTTTACAAAAACCTCATGACTATATGAATGGACTTCAAGGGTGTGGCAGGTACCAAGTTTTGTTGTTGAGACGAACTCCAGGTCTTCTGTGAAAAACTTTCCATGTGTCAGTGCTGTAGTGAGAGCCTTCACAAAAACATGCAAATAGGAGCCTGTGATATGAATATTCATGTAACATACTGATTGCCTTTCTGTCCCCTGGAGAAAAAGACATCACCATTCTGAAGAGAGAAAATGCTAGGGGTTCATTTCTGGCAACCACAGAGTAATTTACTGTGATTTCAATTTTTCCTGGTTACACTAAAGAATCAGCCAAGGTCTCGTTGGTACCTGTGGTCCCAATGTGCAAGGTCCTATACTAACCCAGTGTCCAAGGGCACTCCATGCCCTACAGAGCTTAACAGACCTTGCCTGTTAAAAACCCACAGTTTTCAGGACCGAAATTCATTTGGAAGCTTGAGAGTATTTAGGTGAGGGAGGAACCTAGCATGGTCCCATTCCTAAAACTTTTCATATTGCAAGTAGATGAGACTTGAACCCTATCACAGGGACTCATGCTGCTTTTTACCCTTTTCCTGCATATGCTTCAACTTAACCCTGGAAGAAACCCCACAGTTTTCCTTTTGCTGCCTACCCACCCACCCCACTATGTAGCTCTTCAAAAGTCTTAAGGCCTTACCATGGGAAAACTAACTCCACATGCCTGTGGAGGATCAAAAGAAACTCTAGTTTTCTAGCACATCGGTTGAACTTTTCAGCTCCTGGACTCTGGGATGAAAGAGCACAGTGACTCCCCTGACTGTGCTCTGCTGAGAGTACACCCTGCTCACCAAGAGCAGCACTGGTGGCCAAGGGACAGAAGAACCCAGATCCTGAAGCCTGACATGAATCAAACAGGGCTACTCACAAAATCACAACACTGTCCACAGCATAAAAACATTTCTGCTCTTTGTGCCACCCAACACAGCCCTCCTGAACCAACATGCAAATCCTGCACACTGACACTGACACCAGGTAAGGGGATACCCAGCACATTTACATCCCTGCACCTGCCCTGCTCTCAAGATGAGCGGCACCAAAATCCCCCCCCACCAGTAGGTCTATAAAGCTCCTCTTTCCACACCTGACACTCAGGCAACAGCAGATGCTGACCTGTGTTTGGCATTGGTGCAACAGCCCCCTTGTCCAGCACAGCACTGCTCCCAGTTCCCAGGATGGAAGCTTGTCACTCTCCAGAGCAATTCAATGTCACTGCATACGCTGCCACGACTGAGGCCATTGTCACCTTTGAGGTGTTTGCTGGCATGTGGATAAATGCTTTCATTGTTTCTGTGATTTGCGTGGCCTGGGTCAAGAAGAAAACCTTGAACTCTAATGAGAAGATCTTGATGGCTTTGGGATGCTCCCGGTTTTGCTTCTTGTGCATTGCATGGGTTTATTCCTTTCTCTCAAAATTTTATCCCAATTATCTTCATGTTCATCTCATATTTGAACTAGTTGGGAGTGCTCAGAGCTTTCTATATTGTTCCAACTTGTGGTTTTCTGCTTCTCTTCGTGTCTTTTATTGCATAAAAATTGCCAATTTCAGGAACAGTTTCTTCATCTACCTGAAAGTAAAAATTGACAGGATTGTGTCCTGCCTCTTGTTGGGGTCACTGCTTTTCTCCCTGGTTATTGGAATCATTGTCTACAATAATACTGATGAAGTTTTATGTAAAAACCTCAATTTCACCACTCAAGGAAGGATCTGGAAAGCAAGTATCAGCACAGAAGAACATTTTTCCCCCCATTATTTTATCATTGGTTTTGGATATGCCATTTTGTTCACAGCATTCATCTTTTCTGCCCTTCTCCTTCTCTTTTCCCTCTGGAGACACAAACGCAACATGCAGACAAACTCCATGAAGGACCTCAGCATGGATGCCCACATCAAAGCCATGAAATCCATTCTCTCCTTCTTCATAATGTACAGCATCAACTTTATATGTCTGATCTTTACTCTCATTTATTCTGTTAAGAATGAAAATGCCATGATGTTTCTTGTATTCACATATCTGTATGCCTTTCCAGGTGTTCATTCCCTTATTCTGATTTTCAGCAATCCCAAGCTGGAAAACACACTGTTAAGGATTCTGCCTTGTATGAAGCTTTGCATGAGGTAGGAACTGCAAGAAAAGCTGGAGCATTTGGAAAATGTTGATCTTTCCCTTAAGGTCAACAAGTCATTTAATCTTTAATGAAACCAGGTCATTTAAGCTCTAAAAGAACTTTCCAGCCATAGCAGATGATATAGATGTTCACTCTTCCTGATTAAAGAAAACTTCATTCACATTTACTGAACTAAATTATTGTGTGTATAAAAATTATTATTATGATTTGATTTAGATAAACCTTTGAGTTCTATTATTGTAATTAAGAAAGTCATTTAGCCCTGACTGTAGGAACAAGGCATAAATCCCTGAGATATGTGGTGGAGGAATCAATAATCTGGATAAATTATCCAGTAGAGTCCCCTGACCTCTGCCTGAGCCAGGCAGAAGATGGAGTAATACTAACACTGCTCTGTTCAGCCCTTGTGCAAGACGCTTTCTAATCAAAACTCTTGATAACCCTCATTTGTATAGAAGATGGCTGGTCCCTGCCATTCAGGACTTCAGTCTCACCTCCACTTCTCCCAAAAGTATAAATTTGGCATTTGAAATCCTCCATGGCAGAGGATGACAATATGACTCCACTCTGTAGATGGGTCAATGGGATTGCTTCATTCTCTGCCCCAAAAGCAGGGATGCCTCTTTGGTAAGATTTGCTCCTCCAGCTATGTCACATTGTGCCCTGGGGAAGTTGGGTTTTTAGGTTTAACTGCTGGTAAAGCTTAATGAATTATCAATTGTTTTTCTTTTTTTTTTTTTAAATATATTTAGTGCTAATCCAGTAACTGCATTTATCAATGGCAATTCCAAACTTGTATTTCTGCAATAAAATGCACTATTTCTGAATCTGTGATCATGGAAGTTCTTACTGAATGTGATGAGATTTACAGTGCTGAAGGCTATACTCAGAAATTAAGCTCAGCCACACCCAGGGCCTTTGATCTCTGAGGACCAGAAGAATGCAAGGGAGTTTATCTTCTCCCAAACTCTTATGCTCTTAATGTAATAGAAAAATATGCAAAACTGATACATGGGCTGGATGCAAAAGGGCAATAATGACACTGCAAACCTGCCACAAATGCTTTGGCATTTGCTGATTGAAATGACTGAACTAAACAACAGGTTTACCTCTGTTTTAGTTTACATTTCTTGCTGCTGTGGCCCTGTTCTAGTGTAATGTGATGAGCTGTATCACTGTCTGGCAGTGGTTGATAACTGATGTGTGAACACGTTGATCCCTGTCACTCTCCATGGGTGGTCACTGACATACAAACAGTGATGCAGGAAGGGCCGTGGGGGGCACAGGTGGGTGCAGAGCCCACTGCCCACACCAGCCCTGAGTGTCCTCTCTGCCCCACTTCCTGCCAGAACAGGATTGCCCTGCTCTGTGTGACTGCTCTCCTGCTCTGCTTTTACTTGTAGATGATATTGACTCTTTTGAGTGGAGTCTGGCTCAGGAAAACACCTGGGAAAGTGGGTTTTGTGCTGGATCAGGGGAGCAGTGAGAGGAGGAAGGAGTGAGGGAGAAAACTCATTATGAACTGACTGCAACCCCCATTCTGCTTTCCCTTGTGCTGCTGTGGGGGAGGAGGTGGAAAAGCTGGAAATGAAAGAGTGAAGTTGAGCCTGGGTTGAATGGGGGGTGGACACAAGGGTTCTAGTTTTGGGTTTGTTCCTCATCATCCTACTCTATTTTCAATAGGCAATAAATTGAATTCATTTTCCCCAAGTCAAGTCAATTTTCTCCATGACAATAATTGGTGAGTGATCTCCCTGCCTTTATCTCGACCCATGAGCTTTTCCATCCTATTTTTCAGCCCTGCCCTGTGTATGGGTGAGTTTGAAGGAGGAGCTGGGTGTGGGGCTGGCAGCTGCCCAAGGTCCAACCTCCACAGCAGGTGCTCTAAACATGACATAGTTCCAGCATGAACTGAGCAGAACCT
Source organism: Corapipo altera (assembly GCF_003945725.1). Classification (NCBI taxonomy): domain Eukaryota; kingdom Metazoa; phylum Chordata; class Aves; order Passeriformes; family Pipridae; genus Corapipo; species Corapipo altera. Next base: position 2,554,693 of record NW_020884953.1, on the reverse strand, counting down.
GAATTGGTCATTCCTCTCACCAGCTCAGGTCCTGAGGTAGATCTTAAAAATCACATCGAGACACATCTCCCCACTGAAAGGACTTGAAGGACAGGCACCAACACACCTCCCTTCTCTCCCTCATGTTGCTTGTGCACTTCCTTCTTTAACAGGACAGTCCCAATTGATTTCACAAGAAGACCCTGGAAGACCCATCTGATTCCCTACATCCCATGCAATATCATCCCTCACAACCTCACATCCCACAACACGCAGCAGGCAAACCCAGCATCTTGCCAATGGCAGCACCACACAAAACAAGGCAGCCCCAGCAAACCACACTGCAGATACCTTCTGCCATCTCCATGAAAGCCCTGAGACCATCACACCCAGCACAGCATCACTGCCCTGTGCACCAGCCCCACTCAGCTGCACCTTCAGTGGACACGTTATCCACCAGCACAGCCACAGTGCACAGCCCACATGGAGAGATGCACTGATGGGCCCAGCCTGGGGAAGCTGACCCAGAAGAGATGTCACAGCTCAATGGGAGGGGCTGCCCAGTGCTGGCAGGGTATGGAAAACACCTTTGGGTCACATTCCAGGTTTTCAGGGTTGAGAAGTGAAACAGTTAGAAATGCTTTTGCCATGCAAGAGTGTTGATGAGCAGACGGACAGTTCGGGAGTGACATTAATAAAACAAAACTCAATAGTGAATGAAATAAAAGCCGTCTGGAGAGTTGGACAAAATCTGCCTGTACCTAATGCAATTTATACAGGGCTACTTCTCAGGCTGGAAGGGACCTTAAATATCAGCTGGTTCCAAACCCATCGACATGGTGGGATAGAAGAGTCAGGAAATTTCCCTCCTTAGCAGCTGTTTCTCAGAGCATTCCTCTCCAGTTCTTCATGACATCAGCATACTTCTGTGAACACAGTAATCCAAATCTACACTCTCGATGATGTAGTTTAGATCAGCACCACATACCAGTAAGAAAATGTCACTCTGACAAGGATTTGCTCACAGAATCACAGAATAACAGAATATTTTGAGTTGGAAAGGACCAACAAGGATCATCGAGTCCAGCTCCCGGCCCTGCACAGGACCATCCCCAAGAGTCACAGGATGTGCCTGGGAGTATCATCCAAATGCTTCTTTAACTCTGTAGGGCTTGGTGCTGTGAACACTTCCCTGGGGAGCCTGTTCAGTGCCCAACCACCCTCTGGCTAAAAAAACCTTCTTCTAATGTCCAACCTAAACCTTCCCTGACACAACTTCAGGCCATTCCCTCAGGTCCTGTCACTTGTCCCCACAGAGAAGACACCAGTGCCTACTCCCCCTTGTCCTCCTCTCACAAGGAAGTTGTAACTGCAGTGAGGTCTCCCATCAGTCTTTCCTCCAGCTGAACAGACCAAGTGACCTCTGCCACTCCTCTTAAGGCTTCCCCTTAAGGCCCTTCACCATCTTCATGGACATTCTCTAATGGCTTAATATCTATCAGTGTCATGGTTTGAGATAGCCCCAAAATCCAATTCCCTAGCTCCATTCTTCCTCCCACATCTCAACCCAATGTGAGATGGGTTTTTCCAGACAAAACACAACCAGACTCAGAATGGGGAAAGGGAATATATTACAATGACTGTACAAATAAATACTATAACACATTATACACACGATCACAACTATCTCTACCATGACATATAGTATTTACAATGGATCAGATCTCCTCTCCCCTCCAAATAAAAGTCCAGGAGGGAAAGAAGGACAGATCCCTTCCAGTCTCTCAGGGCAGCAGCTTCTTCAGAGTAGCAGAAGCAGTCTATCTCTCTCTCTCATGCATGCAGCAGCTGATAGCTGGATCTCTGCCAGCACTCACGAGGGAGATATCCAAGCTCCCTCGGCCCCGTCGCCAACCAACTGAGGGGTCTTCCGTGGGCTTCGTAACCCCAGACAAAGGTCGTTCCACCACGATCATATCACGAAGACGCAGGGGGTCTTCGTGACGGTCTGGTATCTCCAGGAGATTCAAGCTCCTTGCAGGGCCTCTGTGCCCTGCCTCAGGCTGCCACCTTGGCAGCAGTGCGAGGGGGGAGCCAAGGTCAGCCCCTCTGCATTCCTCTCCGTCCTGGTCCAGCTTCCCAGGACGCTCTGAGCTTCTCAACTCTTCTCTCTCTCTCTCTCTGGTGCTGCATGTCTCTGTTGCTCCATTTTATCTCTTCTGGCTCTCTGCCACCGCTTTTTCGGTCAGTGCCGGCTGCTGCTCTTCTCTGGCCGCTGCCCAGTTTGGAGAAAACATCTCCCAGCTCACAGCTACAGACACATAGTCCAGTTTAACACTGTTCCAAGTCTCTGTAGCCCCCAACTGGGGCTGGGGGGCTGCAGAGGCCCCAAGGGGCTCCGGGTCCCTTTTCCTCGTGGCTCCTACAACATGGCCACTTCACCTACAACCAAAACTACACCTCGTCACTTCTGGTGCTGGTTGTGGTATGTTTACATTTCTGCAGGAGCGTCCATTGGACAGGACTTCAAAACTTCCAGGGGTTTCCACCCCTTGGGGGTTACCACTTTTCTTAGTCTCTGGGGGAAAACAAGGTTCAAACCACTACAATTAGATATTGTGGTGCCCAAAACTGCCCCAATATTGCAGGTGAGACACTTTATCCCCACTCTGTGGGAGCCCTATCGGTGAGCAAGGGAGAGAAGAATCCAGTCTTGAAATCCAACAGGGATCAAAAAAGGGTCAGTCAGAGAAGCAGAACACTGTTGTCTAAACAAAAACATCTCCACTCTTTGTGCCACCCAACACAGCCCTCCTGAACCAACATGCAAATCCTGCACACTGACACTGACACCAGGTAAGGGGATACCCAGCACATTTACATCCCTGCACCTGCCCTGCTCTCAAGACAGCGGCACCAAAATCCCCCCCACCAGCAGCTCTATAAAGCTCCTCTTTCCACACCTGACACTCAGGCAACAGCAGACGCTGACCTGTGTTTGGCATTGGTGCAACAGCCCCCTTGTCCAGCACAGCACTGCTCTCAGCTCTCAGGATGGAAGCTTGTCTCTCTCCAGAGCAATTCAATGTCACTGCATACGCTGCCACGGCTGTGACCATTGTCACCTTTGAGGCATTTGCTGGCATGTGGATAAATGCTTTCATTGTTTCTGTGATTTGCATGGCTTGGGTCAAGAAGAAAACCTTGAACTCTAATGAGAAGATCTTGCTGTTACTGGGATCCTCCCGGTTTTGGTTTTTGTGCATCTCATGGGTATATTTCTTTCTTTCAATAATTTATCCCAATTTCCTTTATGTTCACCCCACACTTCAACTAGTTGTATCTCTTCAAAGCTTGTTAAATTATTCCAACATATGGGTTTCAGCCTGTCTTTGTGTTTTTTATTGTATAAAAATTGCCAATTTCAGGAACAGCTTCTTCATCTACCTGAAAGTAAAAATTGACAGGATGGTGCCCTGGCTCTTGTTGGGGTCTGTGCTTTTGTCCCTGGTTATTGGAACCATTATCTACTATGTCATTGATAAAGCTTTCTGTAAAAACCTCAATTTCAGTTGCCAAGGATGTATTTGGAAAGCAAGTATCAGAATAGAAGAGCATTTTTTCCCCATTTATTTTATCACTGGCTTTGGATTTGTCACTTCATTCATGGCAGTCACCTTTTCTGCCCTTCTCCTTCTCTTTTCTCTATGGAGACACAAACGCAACATGCAGACAAACTCCACGAAGGACCTCAGCATGGATACCCACATCAAAGCCATGAAATCTATTATCTCCTTTTTAGTAATGTACAGCATCAACTTTGCATCTTTGATCTTGACACTGATTTATGCAATTAGCAGCCAAAATCACACAGATTTCCTTATTTCTGTATTTCTGTATGCTTTTCCAGGTTTTCATTCCATTATTTTGATTTTCAGCAATCCCAAATTGGAAAAGACATTGCTAAGGATTGTGCCCTGTGTGAATGCAAGGTTTGCATGAAGTAGGAACTGTTGGAAGAGTCATTAAATCTCTTACGCAAACTCTCCATGTTGTCTGGAAGGGAAAGATATTATCTCTTTATCACTGAAGTTAAGAGTATAACATTCAAATACTTTGACTGAAATTAGAATGAGCAAAAGAAATTTTTATTATCCTTAAACTTAGGTATTTTTTTGACCAAAGCTCTTGTCAATAATAAAGTCTTTTAGACCTTATACATGTGATTTGGTTGCAAAAGGACAATAAAAATATGCAAATGGTGAGGCACTCGCTGATTGAAACAACTGAACTACACCACAGGTTCATCTCTATTTTGGTTAACAGTTCTTTCTTCTCTGGCTCCCTTCTTTGTAACATTATCAGCTGTATCACTGTCTGTCTGACAGTGCAGGTGGGGTGAGTGCACCTTGAAGGACTGCAGCCTAAGGAGACCCCACACTGGAGCTGGCTTATCCTGAAGGACTGTAGCCCAGGAGTGGGATCCACACTTGAGCAGGGGAAGAGTGTGAGGAGGAAGGAGTGGAGGAGAAAACTCGTTATGAACTGATTACAATCCTCATTCCCTGTCCCCCTGTGCTGCTGAAGAAATGGCGGTGGAGAAGCCAGGAATGCAGGAGTGAATTTTGGATGTGAAGAATAAGAAGAATGGGGGAAGGGAAGGGGTTCAAGATTTGTGCTTCTTCCTCCTCACCCCACTCTGTCTTCTGTAGGCAATAAAGTCAATTCATTTTCCCCAATTCAAGTCTGTTTTCTCCATGACAGTAACTGGTGAGTGATTTCCCTGTCCTTATCTCGACCCGTGAGCTTTTCCATCTTCTTTTCCACTCCTGCCCTGTTGTGGAAAAAGAGAGAAGGAGCAGCTGGCTGGGGACCTGGCAGGTGCCCAACCACTGGTATCAGCCAACCACTGCTGTCCTCTAAATGTGACACAATTCCAACACAAGAAGAGCAGAACATGATTTGTTCATTTCTGTCATCATCTCAGGCACAGAGTAACATCTTAGCTCACAGCAGCTGCCAAGGATGTGTTTTTCATGCTTTTTGGCAGGTTTTGCTTTGGCTCTTGCTCTCCCAGAAGGAGAACATGTGCCAGGTGTGCAGTCCAAACATCAGAGTTCTCCTGATGTGGCAATGGATTTGCCATATGTAGGATGGAAGAAGTCCCGTCAGAGATGGACTAGTGAAGAAAAAGAAAACAGCTCAAATGTTATAGAAGCATAAGTTTTTAATGTGGTTTAAACAGGTTTCAAAATGGCTTTTGCTTTTTTGCAAAGTCATTGCCCCTTCTTCCCGACACCCCCTGTGAGGGACTTGTCTCCCATACAGTGTCCTGGGAAGGTGTCCTGAGGTGTTTCTTATTGGTCCTTGTTAACCCCTTCCTATTGGCTGTTGACCCTTCACCTGATTGTTTTTTTCTATGTGACCCTGAACTTGTCATTGGTTCCCCTTTGACCCTCCTAAAAGCCTTATAAACCCCTACCCCGCAATAAACTTCCTCTTTCGTCCGTCCCTCCCTGGTGGTCTGTGTGAGCTCCTTACGGGGTCGCAGGCCACGAGATGGGGGGCAGGGGAGAAGGGCATTCACCCTCCAGGTTATGGGCTGGCACCCAAGAGCCTGGAGGTCTCCCCCGTCCCACTAATCCGTCGTATCCTGAAGCTTCTCAAATTTTCTTTTCCCCCAGTAAAGCAAATATGTCCTTCTTGTAGGACAACACTGCAAAGGACTCTCTAGATTCACTGCACTGTCTTTTAGAAAGTGACCCAGAGGAAGAGCTTCTGCTCAGGGAACATGAGTGGCCCTGGGATGCTAATTTGAAAAGTTGAAGTGAAGGTGAAAAACCTTGTCTTGTGAGCTTTCTCTTTGAAGAGTTTTCTTGCCATGGGCATTCCCTTCCCTCTGTCGTTCCATCCCCACAACAATGAAAGGGGAAGAATTTAATATTGAAGCGTAAGTGGTTTTTAATTGGATGGGGCTCTGAACAACCTGGGCTAGTGGGAGGTGTCCCTGTCCACAGTAGGGGGGTTGGAATGAGATGATCTTTAAGGTTTCATCCAGCTCAAAGCACTCAGTAGAAATTCAGTAGCAACCAAGGCTGATCATCTGGGATTCCCCTTGTCATAAAAGGAGAAAGAAAGGGCTGCTAGGGAGGGAAGAGGTTCAGCCTGAACCAAGCTCCAATGGAAGCAATTCAATCTGTGTGTGACATGATTCAGATCACAACAAAATCTGTGTCCATCCAGATGCATAAACGTGGGGGTGAGGTGCCATTTGAAATGCACAAAGGCATCCAAAATATTCACATGGACTTGTAGATGCAATTTCTAGGAGACTCCTTCCCCTTCTCAAGTTGTGCAGGAGGGGATGGATATGAAACAGCAGCAGATACCTGTGCTTCAAGCACCTGACCCACATCTTCCTGCTCTGAAACCCCAGCATGTGAGACTCTGTAGTGGTTTGAACCTTGTTTTCTCCCAGAGGCTGAAAAGTGGTAACCCCCAGGGGTGGAAACCCCTGGAAGTTTTGAAGTTCTGCCCAATGAGCGCTCCTGCAGAAATGTAAACATATCACAAGCACCGGAAGAGAAGAGTTGTAGTTTGGTTGGTAGAAGAAGAAGTAGCCATGTTGTGGTAGAGCCACGAGGAAAGGGGCCCGGAGCCCCTCGGGGCCTCTGGGGCCCCCCAGCCCCAGTTGGGGGCTACAGAGACAGAGCAGAAGCGGCGGCAGTGTCCAGAGACTCTGGATAAGAGCCAGGACAGATAAGAACTGAACCGGAGGAAGCAGCAGAAAGTAGCAGCAGACCTACGGAGTTCTGGGGGTAGGAACTGTACCAAACCCCTAAAACTCCTTTGAGACCTCCTGGAGAGGAGGAAGATGATGAACTCTTACTTGAAAGAGCCTTGAAGTGCAACATGCACTGCAGAGAAGAGCTGAGAAGCTCAGTCGTCCTGAGAGCTGAGTCAGGACGGTGTGGGAGGTTGGCCCTTGGGGGCCCTCCCTTGCTGCAAGCTACAAAGAAGCTCGCAGCCTGAAACAGGGCACAGAGGCCCTGCAAGGAGCTTGAATCTCCTGGAGATACCAGACCGTCACGAAGACCCCCTGCGTCTTCGTGATATGACGTGGTGAAACGGCCTTGTCTGGGGTAACGAAGCCCATGGAAGACCCCTTTGCCTGCGTCAAGGGGCCGAGGGGGATACCCCCCTCGTGAGTGCTGGTAGAGATCCAGCTATCAGCTGCTGCATGCATGGGATGAGGAGAACCTGCTGCCTTAGAAGAAGCTGCCGCCCTGAGAGACTGGAAAGGATCTGTCCTTCTTTCCCTCCTGGACTTTTATTTGGAGGGGAGAGGAGATCTGATCCATTGTAAATACTATATGTCATGGTAGAGATAGTTGTGATCGTGTGTGTAATGTGTTATAGTATTTATTTGTACAGTCATTGTAATATATTCCCTTTCCCCATTCTGAGTCTGGTTGTGTTTTGTCTGGAAAAACCCATCTCACATTAGGTTTGAGATGTGGGAGGGGGGATGGAGCTAGGGAATTGGATTTTGGGGCTATCTCAAACCATGACAGACTCTGATGTTATAACCTTATTTTAATAAGGTACCAAATGGCCCACACAGAGCTGAGCCCAAACTCCAGCCACAGTATGCTCCTTCTGGTGTAATATTTTCATATAAATGGGCCTTGCACAAGCACAGTCCCAGCACAGGCAGTTCATGTTCAGACAGGTTGTTATAGAAATAACTTCTGTTCTCTTCACATACATATGGACAGAAGAAGAAATAAAGAAGTAAACAAACCTCCCAACCCTGTACCGTATTTCATGTTCTATCAGTAAAAACAGAAGAAACTGACACCAAAGCATAAAGAAGAGAACAGGCAGCATCAGGAAATGAAAATTCTCCCAAGGCAATGCTCTGCCTAACATCAACACGAACAATTATCAAAAGAAATAATATTTTTGAATGGTTGCATGCAAAACTAACTTGCTCATTGTAGGTGGCCAAGGGACAAAAGAATCCAGATCCTGAAGCCAGACAAGGATCAAACAAGGATCACTTACAGAATCACAACACTGTCCACAGCACAAAAACATCTCCGCTCTTTGTGCCACCCAACACAGCCCTCCCGAACCAACATTCAAATCCTGCACACTGACACTGACACCAGGTAAGGGGATATCCAACACATTTACATCCCTGCACCTGCCCTGCTCTCAAGACAAGCGGCACCAAAATCCCCCCCACCAGCAGCTCTATAAAGCTTCTCTTTCCACACCTGACACTCAGGCAACAGCAGACACTGACCTGTGTTTGGCATTGGTGCAACAGCCCCCTTGTCCAGCACAGCACTGCTCCCAGTTCCCAGGATGGAAGTTTGTCGCTCTCCAGAGCAATCCAATGTCACTGCATACGGTGCCTCGGCTGTGGCTGTCATCACCTTTGAGGCATTTGCTGGCATGTGGATAAATGCTTTCATTGTTTCTGTGACTTGCATGTCCTGGGTCAAAAGGAAAACCTTGAACTCTAATGAGAAGATCTTGCTGTTTCTGGGATGCTCCCGGTTTTCGGTTTTGTGCTTCTCATGGGTATATTCCTTTTTTTCAATAATTTATCCCAATTACTTTTATGTTCCACCCACAAATACTCTAATTGTGTCTATTCAGAACTTTTTTGAGTGTTCCAATTTGTGGGTTTCAGCCTGTCTTTGTGTTTTTTATTGTATAAAAATTGCCAATTTCAGGAACAGCTTCTTCATCTACCTGAAAGTAAAAATTGACAGGATGGTGCCCTGGCTCTTGTTGGGGTCTGTGCTTTTCTCCCTGGTTATTGGAATCCTTGTCTATGATTTCGCTAATAAACCACACTGTAACAATTCCACCAGTGAGGGAAATTTTTCAAAAGTGAGTATCAGAATGGAGGAACATTTTTTGTCTATTTTTTTAATCTATGGCTTTGAGTTTGTCACTTCATTCACGGCAGTCATCTTGTCTGCCCTTCTCCTTCTCTTTTCTCTCTGGAGACACAAACGCAGCATGGAGACAATGATGAACCTCAGCATGGATGCCCACATCAAAGCCATGAAATTTATTCTCTCCTTCTTTGTAATGTACAGCATCAACTTCACATGTTTGATCTTGAATATGGTTTATACCACAGAGAATGGAAGTCCTGTGATATTTCTTATTTATGTACTTCTCTACACCTTTACTGTTGTTCATTCCCTTATTCTGATTTTCAGCAATCCTAAATTGGAAAAGTCAGTGCTAAGGATTCTGGCCTGTGTGAAGTGCAAGTTTTGCATGAGGTAGGAACTGTAGCAAAAGCTGGAGCCCTTGAAAAATGCTGATGTTTCATTATAGAAAACAAATCGTTTAATCTGTAATGCAATTTCCCAGGTAGTGTGGATGATACAGATGTTCTAGAAAACTTCATGAAAATTCTTTAAACCACGTGATTATGAGTTAAATCATTATCACTTCATTTAGAAAAACCTTTGAGCTAAATTATTGTCAATAACAAATTCATTTAGCTCTGGTCACATGGGTTGTATGTAAAAAGGCAATGACAATACTGCAAACCTTCCTCAAACGCTTTGGCATTTGCTGATTGAAATGACTGAACTGAACAACAGGTTTATCTCTATTTTGGTTTACATTTCTTTCTGCTGTGGCTCTGTTCCTTGTAATATTTCCAGTTGTATCAGTGCCTGTCAGTGTAGGTGGGTTAGATGTTCCCTGAAGGACTGCATCATATGGAGACCCCATGCTGGAACTGGCTTATGCGGAAGGACTGCAGCCCATGGGTGGGACCCACACTTGAGCAGAGGAAGAGCGGGAAGAAAAAGAAGTGGAGGAGACAACACGTTATGAACTGAGCACAACCCCCCTTCCCTGTCACACTCTGCCACTGAGGGGGAGGAGGTGGAGAGGTGGGAATGTGAGAGTGAATTTTGGCCTGTGATAAAGGAGGGGGGAAAGCGAGGGGTTCTAGTTTTGTGGGGTTTTTCTTATTATCCTACTCTATATTCAATTGGCAATAAATTTAATTTTCCCCAAGTCAAGTCTATTTTGCTTGTGACAGTAACTGGTGAGTGATCTCTCTGTCTTTATCTTGACCCATGAGTGTTTCTATCCTATCTTCCCTCCCTGCCCTGTTGTAGAGTGGGAGTGAAGGAGAGGCTGTGTGAAGGTCCGGCAGGTGTCCAAGTTTAACCACACACAGCAGGCCATGTAAATTTAAAATAGTTCCAGCATCCACAGAACAGAATCTGATTTGTTCATCTCTGTCACCAGTTCAGGCTCAGGGGGACATTTTACCTCACGCCAAGCGCCAGTTTTGCATTTCTCAAAATAACACCTTCAAACACGCTTCCTTCCTCTTCATGAAATGCGAGAAACAACCATTTAGGCCAGAGCAACCTCTCAAACACTGTAATATCTCCTTTCCCAAACACCACACAATCTCTCAGGCTGCCTCACCAACCAACCCATCTCTCTTTAAACAGCAACTGCCCAGAAACAAGTAAACTAATAACTAATGCCACTTTAAAAAAACGCTAGTCCTCCTTCTCTGTCTAAGGAGGATTTGGGGTTGAATTAAGATTTCCATATCAAGTTTATAATACCTGCCCAGAGGAGATTTTTATTCTGTTTCCTGAACCAATTGTGGCTTTCTGAGCATTAAAGTTTAGTTATGGATGCAATGGATTTCCCCAGTAGAAACTGCGGAACTAAGAGCCTAAGTAGTTAGTGAACTAACTAGTTAGGCTACTCATCTGGGATTTCCCATATAAAGGAGAAAGACAAGGATTGTGGAGAGGGAAGAGGTTCAGCCTGGACCAAGCTCAGATGGAAGCAATTCAGTCTGATGCAATTCTTCTGATGCGGAAACACATGGGTCTGGTGCTACGTGAGATGCAAAAAGGGCGTCCAAAAGTGGCTGGTAGATGAAAGACCGAGAGATTCTTTCCCCTTCTCAAGTGGTGCTGGGGAGCATGGATTTGAATTAAAAGCAGACATCTGTGTTTCAAGCGCCTGACCAACATCTTCCTGCTTTAAAAACCCAGCATTTGAGACTCTGATTTACATCCTTATTTTTTTAAAGGTGTGAGATTCTCCAGGTAGAACTGAACACAAACTCCAGTCCCGGTATGGTCCTTTTGGTGTAATATGTTCATTTAATTTCCCTGTACAAGCACAATCCCATCAGAGACACTTCAGACCTGTTGTAATACAAAAAACATCTATTCTTCTCATATCCATCTAGAGAGAAGAAGAAAGAAGGAAAACAGACAAGGAAAAAAGCCACCTACACCATTTATTGTGGTTTTTTCAGCAAAACAAGAGGAAATTCAGAGTAAAGGATAAAGAAGAGAACAGGAAATATCAGAAAACGAAAATTCTCTCAAGGCAATATGCTAGCATCCACCAGTATAAAAAACTATGAAAAGAAATAATATTTTAGAATGACTGCAGCCAAAACTAATTTGTTCATTGTAGTTGACCGAAGCACAGAAAAGCCCAGATCCTGAAGCCTCACAGGGATCAAACATGGGTCACCCACAAAATCACAACACTGTCCACAGCACAAAAACATCTCCACTCTTTGTGCCACCCAACACAGCCCTCCTGAACCAACATGCAAATCCTGCACACTGACACTGACACCAGGTAAGGGGGTACCCAGCACATTTACATCCCTGCACCTGCCCTGCTCTCAAGATGAGCGGTACCAAAATCCCCCCCACCAGCAGCTCTATAAAGCTCCTCTTTCCACACCTGACACTCAGGCAACAGCAGATGCTGACCTGTGTTTGGCATTGGTGCAACAGCCCCCTTGTCCAGCACAGCACTGCTCTCAGCTCTCAGGATGGAAACTTGTCACTCTCAAGAACAGTTCAATGTCACTTCATATGATGCCACAGCTGTGGCTATCGTGACCCTGGAGGCATTTGCTGGCATGTGGATAAATGCTTTCATTGTTTCTGTGACTTGCATGGCTTGGGTCAAGAAGAAAACCTTGAACTCTAATGAGAAGATCTTGCTGTTACTGGGATCCTCCCGGTTTTGGTATTTGTGCATCTCATGGGTATATTTCTTTCTTTCAATAATTTACCCCCATTTCCTTTATGTTCACCCCACACTTCAACTAGTTTCATCTATTCAGAGCTTTTTAAGTTATTCCAGTCTGTGGTTTTCAGCCTGTCTTTGTGTCTTTTATTGCATAAAAATTGCCAATTTCAGGAACAGTTTCTTCATCTACCTGAAAGTAAAAATTGACAGGACTGTGCCCTGGCTCTTGTTGGGGTCAGTGCTTTTCTCCCTGGTTATTGGCATCATTGCCTATGATATGGCTAATAAACCGCACTGTAACAACCGCAATTCCACTGGACGAGGTAATTTTTGGAAAGCAAGTATCAAAATGGATAAACATTTTTTCCCTTCTTTTTTTATTGCTGGCTTTGGATATGCTGTTTCATTCATTGCAGTCACCTTTTCTGCTCTTCTCCTTCTCTTTTCCCTCTGGAAACACAAACGCAACATGCAAACAAACTCCATGAAGGACCTCAGCATGGATACCCACATCAAAGCTATGAAATCTATTCTCTCCTTTTTTGTAATGTACAGCATCAACTTTGCATCTTTGATCTTGACACTGGTTTATGCCACGAGGAAGGGAAGTCCTGTGACATTTCTCATTTTAGTATTTCAATACGCTTTTCCGGGTGCTCATTCACTTATTCTGATTTTTGGCAATCCCAAACTGGAAAAGACATTGCTAAGAATTCTATCCTATGTGAAGTTCAAGGCTTGCATGAGGTAGGAACTGTAAAAAACTGCTGTAGCACTTGCAAAATGTCGATATTTCATTCTAGAAAGGGAGTAATTTAATCTCTAATGCAACTCTCCAGGCAATGCAGATGACACAGATGTTCAGTCTTCATCACTGAGATTAAGAAGATATCATTCAAATACTTTGAACTAAAATAGCGTGGCTTAAATAAAATATTTTCAATTATAATTTCATCTAGGTAATTCTTTGAGTTAAATTATTGCCAAGAAAAAAATCATTTAGACCTGGCACATGGACTCGTTACATAAGGGCAATAACAATACTGCAAACTTTCTTCAAACACTTTGGTATTTGTTGATTAAAAAAACCAAAATAACAACAGGTTTATCTCTGTTTTAGTTTACGTTAATTTCTGCTGTGGCCCTGTTCTAGTGTAACAAGATGAGCTATATCACTGTCTAGCAGTGGTTGATAACTGATGTGTGAACGTGTTGATCCCTATCACTCTCCATGGGTGGTCACTGACACACAAACAGTGATGCAGGAAGGGCCGTGGGAGGCACAGGTGGGTGCAGAGCCCACTGCCCACACCAGCCCTGAGTGTCCTCTCTGCCCCATTTCCTGCCAGAACAGGATTGCCCTGCTCTGTGTGACTGCTCTCCTGCTCTGCTTTTACTTGTAGGTGAGATTGACTTTTCCAAATGGACACTGGCCCAGTAAAATACCCAGGAAATAGGATTTGTGCTGGATCAGGGGAAGACCATGAGAAGGAAGGAGTGGAGAAGACAACACATTATGAACTGACTGCAACCCCCATTCTCCTTCCCCCTCTGCTGCTGACGGAGAGGAGGTGGAGAAGCCGGAAATGACAGAGTGGAGTTGAGTCGAGTCTGGGATGAAAAGGGGGTTGGAGACATCAGTTTCTGGTTTTGTGTTTGTTCCTCATCAACCTACTCTGTTTTCAATAAGGAATAAATTCAGTTCATTTTCCCCAATTCGAGCCTGTTCTGTCATGACAAAATAATAAATGAGTGAGTGTTCCCCCGCCTTTTTCTTGACCCATGAGCTCTTCCATGCCTGTCCTGTGTATGGGTGAGTTTGAAGGAGGAGCTGGGTGGGGGGCTGGCAGCTGCCCAAGGTCAACCCTCCACAGTAGGTCCTCTAAACATGACATAGTTCCAGCATGAACTGAGCAGAACCTGAATTGGTCATTCCTCTCACCAGCTCAGGTCCTGACGTAGATCTTAGAAATCTCATCTGGACACATCTCCCTACTAAAAGGCCTTGAAAGGACAGGCACCAACACACCTCCCTTCTCTCCCTCATGTTGCTTTTGCATTCATCGCATAACATGACTGTCCCAATTGATTTCACAAGAAGACCCTGGAAGACCCATCTGATTCCCTACATCCCATGCAACATCATCCCTCACAACCTCACATCCCACAACACGCAGCAGGCAAACCCAGCATCTTGCCAATGGCAGCACCACACAAAACAAGGCAGCCCCAGCAAACCACACTGTAGATACCTTCTGCCATCTCCATGAAAGCCCTGAGAACATGACACCCAGCACAGCATCACTGCCCTGTGCACCAGCCCCACTCAGCTGCACCTTCAGTGGACATGTTATCTACCAGCACAGCCACAGTGCACAGCCCACGTGGAGAGATGCACTGATGGGCCCAGCCCGGGGAAGCTGACCCAGAAGAGGGAGGGGCTGCCCAGTGTTGGCAGGGTATGGAAAACTGCTTTGGGTCACATTCCAAGTTTTCAGGATTGAGAAGCGAAACAGTTAAAAATGCTTTTGCTGTGCAAGAGTGTTGATGATCAAAGGCAGAGCTCAGGACCAGTTTCACGGCATTCCTAAAGGCAGAGATATAAAAATAGTTGGGAGTATTGCTGAAAATAAGGCAGTGTTCCAACACTCTTGGAAGTCACAGATCTCTGAAAGCAGTAACGAGGAGCACATTTTCCCTTTTGCTGGGATAGGAATGGGAGATTCAGGCTGTTGGACCCATGTGTCCAGTGAAAACTCAAAATCAACATCTCAACTTCAGCCAGAAGAAGCAACTACACCCCACGACTGAGAAAAGAGAGAGGCAACACCAGAGGTCACAGGCACCTGTAGTGCCTCCTGGTTAATGCAGGACCAGAAGCAAACAAGAAAAGACCATGGACATCAGCAGAGGAAGCAGAACCACAGTCCCAGATGCTTTTGTGATTCGGGTAGGACCAAAACCATTTCCCTCCCTCACAATATGAGTAACTGCTGGTCATCTCAATAACTTTAAACATTCCAGTGGTTTAGAGTATTGGTATATTTAAATATATTCTGCAGTTTTTTGATATTTGAAATCTGATACATAGAGACACACAGAAAGACAGAAGCACTTCTACCTCTTCCCTGTTAAGGACGTTATTTGCAGTATATCTCAAGGACACATCCTTGTGGGCATTTGCTTCCCCCATTCACGTGTATATCACCCTGCAGATTCACCTGAGATCTGCCAGTGCCTTTGCTCTGTATTTCACATGCTCAGAGGCACCAAACAGACAGGACAAACTACTGCTTCCCCTTTTTTTCCCCATTTTTCTTTGGAGCAGAGGTTGTGCAGTTCTCCCAAAAACATGGTGGGTTTCTCCCAAGCTCCTCTTTCTTGTGTTCCCAGTCTTCATCTCTCTGGTCTAAGGGGATTCCTTTCATTGCAGCTGTCATGCGGTAGTTTCTGCTCTCCACCTCTGCTCTGCGAGAGAAAACAAGAGTGAGCACAGCACAGTCACATCTCCAGGTTGTTCACGAGGCACCATCTCCAGGGTCCATCTCCAGGATTGTACCTCAGTCTGGTTAAACACCTGCTGCCAGTAACACTTGAGAAAACCCTGTGTTGTGCCCGGCATGGTGCAGCCCCAACCTCTCCTCACAGAGACCCCCCTGGACCCCACCACTGTCAGGATCTGGACATGGAAACTCCAAGTGTAATTCTTGTCCAAGAGAAGGCAAACCCTTTCCTCCTACTGCAGAGCTCTGATTTTGTAGGCACTCAGGATTTATGCAGCTCTATCAGAAACATATCATCAAGTATCAGGAAAAAAAAACTTTTTTCTATGAAAGAACAGCTCTGTCACATCAGTGCAATGCTGTCCCAACTGAGAGCAGGAAGCAAAGCCAGTGCCTTCACACTGATGAGCTTCATCACATAAGCTTACTACGTCAGAGAATGATAGAATGGTTTGGGTTGGAAGGGACCTTAAAGATCATCTCGTTCCAACCCCCTGCCATGGGCAGGGACACCTTTCACTAGATCAGGTTGTTCCAAGCCCCATCCAACCTGGTCTTGAACACTTTCAGAGAACAGCTTCTCTGGGCAACCTGTGCCAGGGCCTTTACCACCCTCACAGTGAAGAATTTCTTCCTAGTATCTAATCCAACCCTACTTACCTAGGCCATTCCCCCTTGTCCTCTAACTCTATGCCCTTGTCAAAAGTCCCTCTCCAGCTCTCTTGTAGGCTCTCTTCAGGTACTGAAAGGTGATCTAAGGTCTCCACAGAGTCTGTGTTTGAGAGAGATTGTTGAGGCTCCAAGCCTGCTGGTGTTTGAGAGGCATTTGGAAAATGCCCCTAATAACATGCTTTAACTTTTGGTGAGCACTGAAGTGGTCAGGCCATAGAACCAAATGATTGTGGCAGGCCCCTTTGAACTGAACTATCTTTATTTTCTTCTATTAACTATCTGCTACCAAGGGCAAGAAACATCTTTCTGTAGACTTCTAAATGTATGTACCTATACACACGTGAGTATAAACATATGCTTTGGGCTCAGATAGAAGGAGCCTTTGGTGCAAGTTCAACACTTGGCACTTTGTAGAGAGGCTGGCAGCAGGCACAGGCTGTGGGTGTCTGTGCCAGCTCGGCACCATCCTTGGCAGCTCTCACAGCAACCAGGGTAAAGCCCTTTTCATGCAAAACAAATCTGATGCAAAATATGTGTTTGTTATTCAGAAGTAGCTGTTTCGAAGGCTGTTTCCTAACCTTTGCATGTCCATGCAAACCTCAGTGAGTCGTACGGATACTTGGTAGCAAAATATTCCCAATATTTGCATGTTAATAATATTTCCATGTTGATACATGTAATATTTCCATGTGGATGCAAAGAGTCCTCAGTACAGAACAGTGGCCCAGCCTGGGCAGGCAGGCAGTTCATGCAGCTGGCAACACCTGGGGACAGATACACAGTGTTCAAGGGTCAATGTAGTGCTAGATGGGGCTGAATTAGGATTTAGGAAGGATTTGGATATTCATAGCCCTGTTTAGATATGTTCATCAGCCCTGCATTTGGCAGACCCTCAGATTTAAAAATAGAAAACCTGCCTTTTCTCTCTTTTTGTACGACAAGCAAATACCCAAAACTGACAAAATATTCCTCATATTTATATACCACAGACACCATGAGTGGAGTGCCGACCTGCTCTGTGCTGTGCAGCATTATGTGCAGGCACACACTTAATTCTGTGTCTGCAGCACACGTTGGTACTTCCCAGCTGCTGACACTGCCTGACCACCTCTGGGACCTTCTGCACATCTAAAGGAGCAGAAGGTAATCAAAATTATACTATAAATGCCAGCCATTCCAGCTCCAAGGTTGCTGGTATGAGGAGGTGAAGCCATTGCAATTGTAAGTTACAGAGGTTGGGCTTAAAAAAAGTGTTTCTGAGTAACAGTGATAAACTCTCGGCTGCCCACAGGCTGTGTTATGGTTGTGAGGTGACTGCACAAGCTTTGTGTGCCTTATAAAATGTCCTAGGCATGGGCATTCAAAGCATCTTCCCAGTTAAGTTCTCCCAGCCATGCTCCTAGATGAGCCATGCTGCTGTGGGGTGAGTCAGGCCAGCATATGGCTCTGAAAGGCACGTTTTCCAGCTTAAATCAGTCATTCACCTCAGAAAACCCTTCATCACCTACCTGAGTTGCCCTAGGCTGTTGCTAAGGTGTCTCAGACCAGGATGTAAATCATCCTGTCAATCAGCTTGTCAGTCATTCTCCCAGGAGCCACTGCCTGCCGTGGGCATCGCCCGTTGGCATCATCCAGGCAATTCCCCTGCCCTTGCTGTCACCTCACTGCCAGGGCCCTCGTGCACAGCCAAGTGCACAGCAAATGCTACAGATTGGACAGGAATTACTGGTGAGGTTAATGCAAAAAGGACAGCATTGAATAGGTTAAGTAATTGCTATAAATGATTCGTCAAGGGAGAGAAGCCTGCAGACTTTCACTCTCAAGGTTAGACAACATTTACCTGTGCTGGTAGAGAAACTAAGCATACGAAGAGCTGAGAACAGTATAAAGAGAAACTCCACTGGAACACAGTGCCCCATTCTCAAAGGTCTGGCAAACTCGAGCTTTACTACAAAGCCAGGGTCTAGACAGTTAAGACCCTACTTAGCAAAGCTTAGGTAACAGCTGCTCGTTGTTTAAATGTCTTTAAACTGAATGTCTGAGGGTAAGAAGAGCTGACACTTCTGTGTAGAAGGAAGGTGGTGAATAGTGAGGGTTTGCACACGTCAGCTCCAAATATTGCACGGCTTTAGCTCTAAGGTGTCCCTGGCAGGGTTCAAGGCCAGGCTGGATGTGCCTTGAAGCAACCTGGTCTAGTGAAAGGTTCCCCTGCCCATGGCAGAGGGTTGGAATGAGATGAGCTTTAAGGTCCCTCTCAAGCACTCTATGAATCTGTGTTGGATGGGCAGGTAAAATGCAAAGGTTCCAGTAGCTTTCACAATAGCCAGAGCTTAGAAAGTGAAACCTGTGGCTGCCCTAGAAAGTTTTTTGGGCTTTGTACAGGGGGATTTTGCACAGTTTGGGTGTCTTTTCCTATGGCAGGACACTGATGCTGTGCGAAGATAAAAGGTGGGCATGGAGCCCTAACAGAGGAAACAAGAAGCTGTAGAAGTACAACTAAAGGAGCGCAGCACCTACAGAAAGGTTTATGTGGCACTTGGTAGGCACTGGCCTCCTCAGACATTTGCCCAGTCACCATGACTGATTTTTAACTTGGCAACTCTTGTGCTGCACTGGCAACCTGGAGACTTTGAGTTAGATATTTGTCTACAAACAAAAAATCCAGGATACACGTGGTGCCAAAGTAGTCTTGAAACTGTGGCAGTGGTAAAAGAGATGCCAGTGAAGGACTATGGTGGGACTGTAAATTAACAGAAAAACCCAGGGGAGAAAAAGATTTAGGGAGCTCTCAGCATTCCAGGCTTTGGCATGTGCAGGTTTCACGGGTAGTGTATTTAAACACCAAGTAGGGACTGTGGTTTGCACTGAACAAGCTGGTTGGCCTCTGGTGATCTGTCCCACTGCTTGAGAGAGATGCAGGTATGGGACACAGCTCAAACCTCTGGAGTACAGCATCCTAATCCAGGGAAACAGCTTTGCAAGGATGAAAATATCTGCAAGCCAAACCAGTGGCTGAAAAACAGGAATGGTAATTGGGAATCCTCTAAAAGCATATTTCTCATGGCAAGTGGTGTCACAGTGCTAACTGTAAACAGTTAAGGCAGTAAGGAGTTTCCCAAAATTTGGGAGTAATATGTGGCCATCCTATTAACAGACCAAACGATCTAATTTTCAATAATTATGTAAAAAATACAATGGTTCTTTTCTTTACTATAAGAAAAGCAAGATGATATACATATATATACATATACAACTGCTGAAGGGCTGCTCTTAAACAATTCAACCTGTGTCTTCAGTATTCACCACTCTCTAAGGGGTTAATCTTTGCCAGCTGTTGCTCTCATTTCTGTTGCTTAACAATCTCTCTGTAACACCCTTACAAAAACAATGATGTCACGAGCAGTAATGCTTTTGAAAACATACCAAGGCAAACCACAGGAGGCAGTGGAACAAAATAATTTCTTCTAAATGACTTCCCTGTGACAGACCCGTGTTTGCTTATCTCCTACTGCTCGTGCTTGACGGCTATAACAGGCTTTAGGAGGACAGATAAGTAACACCCTGTGTTTGTTCTGTTCCTTTATAGGACGGTTTGTTTAATTTTCATTGCTGGAGCCCCATCCACTGCCGCAGTGGGACCTGCCGTCACTACTCACCTCTCCAAGAACTTGGAGCAGTCCTGGTGACCGTAGATTTCCGCGAGCCTCTTGGGAGTGTCGCCAAAGAGGTCGGCTGCATCCATGGCAGCGTGCAGGGAATGGAGGGTGCGAAGAACCCTCAGCCTCCCCGACTCGGCGGCAAAGTGAGCCGGAGTCCAGCCCACGTCGCTCCGCAGGCAATGCCGGGCACCGTGATCCACGAGGAGCTTGACCAGATCCGACCGCCCTTGAGGTGGGCAGCAAAACAAGGAGAGAAGATGCAAGTGCATCAGAATTTGTGCCTTCAGGATGCAGGAGACAGTCACACACAGTTGATCATAATTCCCTCAGCCACGGATTTTTACCCACGACCCGACCATTTATATTATCATATAAATGATACTCAATAGAAAATGCTGGTTGTTTTTTACCAAACCAGACTGCTTCCAGAAGAACTTTACAACAAAAACAACTATTAGATCAAAAAGCTTTCTAATTTCTGAACAGCAATTAGTCATTGACCAATTGACTATTTATTTGTTACATTTTGCTTTTTAGTTCATTGCAATATAAAATTTAAACACAAAGAATGGGAAAACCTGTGAACAGCTTTACTAAAACAAAGGTTTGTTGGATAGGAGGTAGAGAAAATACTTGTTTTCATTCACCTTCTCATTTTTCTAACCTGGGGAATTGCTTAAAGAAGCAAAAAAAGTTATTTCTAGCCTACTTCACACTGCCTTGACTGAGCCAGATCATTCCCAAAGGCCTCTAGGCAATGTTAGTCTGTCATTATTTTCTTAAGTAGCTCAGTTCCCTTCGCTGATGCCTAAATGCATAATAATCCATCAGGGCAAAAGAAAAACGTGGTCTCAAGTTTCAAACAGCAAATTACACACTTATTTTCTGAGTAAAGACAGATGCCATGACATGACGTATAATAAACACTGCAGCATCGAGGAACAGAGGTTCAGCTTCCCATTTTACACAGTGTACAATTATACATTATGTATTGTTGTATCATCTCTTTTTTGAGATGTAAAGGGATTTTGATTTTAACAGACACTTCTGGAGGGGAAGGACCAAATGGGAGCTGCAAACACCTCTGGTCCTGCCTTGTTTACTCAAGCAGGTGAGAAAAAAGGAAGGCAATGTAAAACACAGTTATTATTTTGTTCCATTTGGTTTAATAAACACCTGGTACAAACACAGCGGGTTTTACTTTCTGCTCACTCACACAGCTGTACATGAGAAATAACTTCTTTCCACTGTATGGAGTCATCTCTTGGAAAAGTAAAGTGGGGGACAAGCAGCCATGCTCTATGTACCTACCATGTAAATTGCAAATTTTCATGTGATGGAAGAGAAAAAAGCTAAAAATCACTTCGATGGCAATCCCATGAATTATTTTGTAGGCAAAGTTCCCACTTAAATTGGTATTTTTATCTTTTTTTTTTTTTTTGCTCATTAAGGACAAAACTACCAAATACAAGCTGTGATTATTTCCAGCATACGTAAAATTACAACCAGAATCACCTTTTATGAAGCTGTTTAGCAGAGATAACAGAGCCAGGGGTGCCCTCACCTTTGGCAGCAGCCCAGTGCAGTGGGGTCCTGTCGTGCCAGTCGACATCCTTGTGGTTTGGGTCGCAGCGTCCTGCCTTCAAAATCTTTTCCACCTGGTCGTAGTCCCCCAAAGCCACGGCTTCGTGGAGCTCTGTCATGCTGCACCCTTCAGAAAGATGCCTGGTAACAGAGCAACAGGTGTTTGGTGGGTGTTCACTGATGTATCAGCTCCTCTCAGGGCTGTTTTAATAGATCAAGCAGCACCTGGATTGAAAATGAGACAGGAACTGTGAGAAACCAGGATTTAACAAAAATAAGGGAAAAAGAATGAAAGAGGAAAAGTAATTATAATTTATCTTCAAACCGGTGATCACAGAATGATGGTGACATTTGGTCTGTAGTCATGGAAATCTGGAGCCAAGTGCAGCCCTTTATATAAAGGACTTATATAAAGGACTTGTATCTAAAGCTTTTCTGAAGGGAGTTGCTGCTAAAATCCAGCTCACAGGGAACATTTGCCACAGGTCTGTTGTGCTCACTAACCATGGAAACTGGCTCCTCCCTTGCCAGTGCTGCAGATCTGTTACTGGTAGCATTTTATTGCAACAACAGAAACTACTGTGCAAGTATCTTCTCTGATGTTCTTTGGTGCAAATAATAATAAGGGATAATAATAAGAAGAATGAAACTTACAGAAAAAGCGATGGGCAGATAGTGATAGGGCAAGGGGGAATGGAGTTAAACTAAAGGAGGAGAAATTTAGATTAGATGTTAGGAAGAAATTCTTGGCTGTGAAAGTGGTGAGGCCCTGGCACAGGTTGCCCAGAGAAGCTGTGGCTGCCCCATCCCTGGAAGTGTCCAAGGCCAGGTAGGATGGGGCTTGGAGTAACCTGGTCTAGTAGAAAGTGTCCCTGCCCACAGCAGGGGGTATGGATGATCTTTAAGGTCCCTTCCAGGCCATTCTATGATTCTAAAAAATAACTGAGCTATGGCCCATTGCTTAAAGTTCTCATTACCAGTCCCATTCAATAGACCCCCATCAAGCAGATCACCAGCCCCTGCAAGGCTTTTGATTTCAATAATTATACTTGTGCTAGAGGGTATTTCCCAGCTGCTTTGCTGGCAGTGAATCTAAGCAGATTGCAAGGATCACTAGGCTACTTCATCATCCTGAGAATGGAAACTGCAATATTTTCTCCAGTCTGGTCAAATCAATGGGGAGAAAACTTTTATATTCCCATATTAATAGCTGGTCTTGAGCTAATTAGTCCCATCACCCTGATAAACCAGAAGCATTTTAGGGTTTGCTGCAGCTTCTGCATTGCATTTACTTCATGGAGAAATTTTCACAGCTTTGAAAAGACTGTGATTTTCATGTTCAGCACGTTGGAAAGGACCAACATCAGAGCTTGCAGAGGCTGATTGCGAGGGAAGGTTTGCAATCCTAAGGGCTTCATTCTGAGCCAGAGATGAATTGGGCCATTTATCTGCTCCCAACTCCCATAAGCATACCAATCACATCCCAAGTCCAGGCTGGAAGGACATAGAATCATTTCCACTCTGCTTTTTTGTAAGGAAAACAAGAAGTACAAAGGTCAGAGGGATTCACAGCCTGCTTCAGTCTTAGGTGGTTGGACTGTGCAAATAAGATCCAAAAAAACAGACCCATACTTGTCTTCTACTGAGCTTGACTCCTGTGTGTCTGGGAATATCTGAACATATTAAAAAATAAAATAAATTCTGGAGCTCCTAGTGGGACGCAGACGTATTGGTTTTGACATGTCTCTGTTACTTCAACCACTTGTTGTGCACTGCTGCCTCCTCCTCCTCCTCATTGGCTCTCACTAGTCTTGAAGAACCTGTTCCTTTAGATTAAGCAGAGATGTTCTGAGCTCTCCTCCAAGATTTCAACTACATTAAATCTATCATGAAAATGGCACATTTTAATGCATCCAGCCCATCACTGAAATGAGGGCTGGACCAAAGTACAGGGAGAAAACCAAACTCTTGAACCTTTTCATACAACTTGCTTATTTGTTTCCAACTTCAGATCATACCTACACAGAGGCATGCAAAGGGAGAGGAAGACAAGCCACTGATCCCACTCCAGGGGCTCACCAGCTCTCCAAGGGGACAGTCCATGGGACAGTTCCATAAGCGATTTAGGCCAAGCCAAATTTTACCTCCCCTCCTGCCCTGCTGCTTCCTTTGAAGCTCATATGGCCGTTTAATAGCTGCTCATCTCTCATAAAATTAATCTTTTATTATTGGTGCTGGTTTTAGGGTTAATTCCCTGAATTCAGTGTTACCGAGGGGGCAAATGCCAGGACTGTGCAAAGGGGGGGTGAGTGCAGATCTGCCCCGCCAGTAGGGACCTGTGCTCAATCTGCTTTAAACCGCTCCAGAAGTTGTACTCAAAAGCGGGATATGCTTCCCTAGAGTGTGATTACCCCCTTCTCCTAAGGCCAGAGGAAAAGATTCGGCTTTTTACGGAGCGACCTTGAGGCAAAGCGCTCCCCCGCAGCTGGTCCCCCCTCCTCGTCCAGCCACAGCTCCTCCGCGGGATGTTGCAACCCATCCGGGGAAATTTTCTCTTGGGGTTCCTGGTGCTTGACGCAGCCCCACTCCGCCACGCTCGGCAGCACCGCCGGGACATCCAGAATCCATACATATGATCCCATCCCTGCCACACGGAGGCACAGCCCAGCACCTCGGCGGCCGCGGGATCCGCCGGGACGTGCAGTCTTTGCTTGGGATGGCCCCGTGCCAGAAACTTGTTTTCCAGGCCCAGGGGAGATTTCTCCCGGGAAGACTGTCTCAGCTGAAAACTAAGGCAAAGTTTGGTCCCTCCCCTTCGGGCAGAGCCCGGCAGTGGCTCGGCCTGCGGGACAGACGTCCTCCTGTGGGAGCAGCCGCAGCTCCCCTGGCTCCGCAGGGCTCTGGGTGGCCGTCCTGCTCCTCTGGACGGCGGGACGGGAGCACAGGGCAACCGGGACACCGCACACCAGGTATGGGAAGCACCAGGCGCTACTCGAGGGCAAAAAAAAGGGTCTGGGGAGAGCACGGGGAGGAGCGACGGTGACGTGAGGGGGATTTTAAAGAGCTGGGTGGTTGCTGCGCAGCCCTTCAAACAGGTTATCAGCGCTCCCCGCTCCCCGGGTTCAGCCGGCTCATGCAGGAAGCCTGTTCCCAGTCCTCGAGGGATCGCGTTTCTCCAGTTCCTCCCTTCCAGCCCCGTATCTGGCCCCAAATTCCTGTGCGTCCCTGCGGAGGGGTGGGATTCACTCCGATGGACGTGCCCCTTCGCCGTTGAGTGTAGGGCCAATTTTCCGGTGGGGAAAACTAACCCACCTCCTGACACGGCCGTGCCCAGCCTGGCGATGGGAAGCAGCAGTGCTAGGCTGCAGCAGAGGAAACTCAGACTAGATGGAAGGGGAAAAGTTAATTCACAGCGAGAGTCTGAGATGTGCAGACCCGAGGCATGTCCTGCTTTGAGCAGGGGCTTGGACTGGGACACTGACCTCCAGTGTCCTTGCCCGCCTAAATACTTCTAGAAGGTTGAGAGGGACACAGCTGGAGGTTTTGGGTGCTCTGCCAGCACAGCATTCACCTCCCACACACCCAGCATCCCAATACCTGCAAGGGACCATGCACCCCAACTGCTGTTGGAGCTGGTGGGGAGAGGGATGGTGATTTTAAGACGTGGGTTTCCTGATGTGTTTTAAGCTCGATGAACTCAGTGGTGAGGTGGTGGACTGGCAGACGTCAGGACAGCCTGCCTGTACTTTACCCTGTGACACAACCATCCAAGCCTCTCCAGGAGCAGCAGGTGGTGGCTCCTCCAGGGAGGGACCGGGGTTGGTGGTGCTGCCTGGGCTTGCACTTACCAACCCACTAACATGTTTAGAGCAGCCAAGAAGCTGTTGTGACTTACAAATAAGATCCTCTAAGAGGCAGCGTAGGAAACAGGGGATACACCAATCCCATCTCTGATGTTATTAGTGGGTGGCCTCCCCTTTCTCTGCCTGCTGGGAGTGAAACATTCTATCTCTTCAAAAACGCTAATATGATGCAGGAAGGGGCTGTTCTCCAGTGCTTGCAGAGAAGTGATAGGGGATGCTCCTGTTGTGGGACATACACTTGGATTTAACTATTGGATCCAGAAACTCCACAGTTTGTGGAAAGACTGAACCCAAGTGCCTCCTCCTGCTGACTGCAGAGCTGCTTCCTGCTGCTTTCACCTGACATCCCCATGCCCCAACCACACAGCAGACAGGTTTCTCACCACCCAAGTCCTGCTGCAGGCCCAAACCAGCAAGCAAAGGGTAACAAGTTTTTTCAGTCCTTAAAATGGGGTGTTTAAAAGCAAGGACAAGAGCTGGGGCTCTCAGGTAAATGCTGTCATAGTGCTTACGTGTGCTTTTTCCCCCAGACCCTGTGAGTGTTGAAATGTTTTGGTATCTGGGGTAGGGACTAAGGTGATCCTATGCCCTGGTGATGAGAAATCGCTCGTTGGTTCAATCTGCAGTGCCAAATCAGGCAGGGGATGTCCTTAAAACAGATTAATCAGAGCTCAAGAAGGGGACAGTGACACCTTCAACCACTGTGGAATATCATACTGGGGAGTGCTACTGAGATGAGCATGGGAAAGTGCCCTGAGATGAGGCTGTACGGCCGTGGCCTAACTCAGGATGCAGGACTCTCATGTGAAATCTTGGGAATTGCCCAGCTCCACCTTTGGTTCTCTCAGTCTCCATTTCTGATCTTGAGAAGTGGGATGTACCAACCTTCCCTGTACAGCTCAACCTGTACCTGCCTGTGCTCATGGTGATGTGCTGTCACTGAATTACTGAGGTCAGCACTAAGCCACATCAAGATGTTGCATGGAAGCAGCCTTTAAAACATGCAGCATGCTTGTTTACTGGGAAAATAAGTGGCTCAGATCAGTGAAAAAAACACACATTAGCATTTCAGTGACAGCCTCAGCCTTTTACACTCTGCAACACAAAAGGCACCAGTGTGAAGGGCTCTTTCCTTCAGCTCCCTCACATTCCTCAGGCTCAGCTCCCCCGCTTTGGCAGCCTTCAAATAAAGGAAAAGACAAGGTCAGGAGAAAAAAAAAACAACAAAGGAGAAAAAAAAAAAACGGAAAAAAAGCCAAAACCCAAATCTAAAACTGTAGGCCCTGGTAAAACCTCCCTTCCAGCTGCCCACTACCCAAGCGAGCGCTCCTGCTTAGGAACTGCTTGCCATTTGCCAATGGCTTTCACCCTTCCCAGAGCCCCCTGAAGCCCTTTCCTCCCTTGCTGGAGAAGCTGGCACCTCTGCAGCCCCCAGCTGCTGGGACAGACACTTGTCAAGGTGACAATGATCAGGTTTTGTCAGGCACATGGAGAGCCTGCTCCAACAGCAGCACCACCATCCTCTGTCCTCCTGCACCAGCAACTTCCCACAAGATTCATGGAGATGTCGGGCCCCCTCAGGAACAGCAAGCCCACTTCAGAAAGTGCTGGGAAGTAGCACAGTGACACCCAGGACCCCATCCTGCTGCTCTCACATGCATAAGCTCTCCTGCTGGAAATCCCTGGAGCACTGGAGGGGAGTTTGCAGGATTTGGCCCAAAAAAGCTCCGTGCTGGATCATCTCCTCATGCTAGTTCACACAGACCCATGGAAGCTCATGCTGATCTATACTGACATTGGATCCAGCCTTGGAATTTAAAAAAAGCCTCTGTGTTTATCCAAGTGTTGGGAAAGGCTGTCGGAGCTGCTTCCTGTGCCCTTTCAATCCCCAGCTCCGGAACCGCTGCGGGAACCGCCCTGCAGCAGCCACAGCACATCAGCTCTGGCAAACAAACTCAAACCCTCAAACTAAAGGCAAAACCACCAAGAGACACGAGGAAGCCATCATCTCTGGCTGAATTCACCATCAGGAATGAGGACATGCTGCTGGAACTTCCATTTCACCTGTTTATCATGCTTGAAGTGGACCCGGCTCTCATCTGAGGCATGTGAGGGCTCCAGCTGTTAAAAATTGAGGAGCAGGATGCTCATTTCAGGCCTCAGCTACTGTACAGCTAGCACAGTTGTGACACTCCAGACTTAGAACACATACAGACATATAAACCCACAGCCTGATTTCTTAGAGAGCATAAGAATTTAATTTCCAGTACCACAGGAGGAGAGCAGGGCTGATGGATGCTGTTATCCCACAGCATCTATAGGGAAGTCAATTCCCAATGCTTAACTTAACAGCCTACAAGGGGCTGGGTCATTTCTCTTCTGCTGCAGATGCTGGAGGTGCACAGATGAAGGTTGAAAACTTGGTTTAATACAAAAAGAATGGGCTGATGATGTAAACTATGGAGGCTGACAGGCTGGAGGTTTGATATTTCCTTTTCTGCTGTTCTTTCAAGGGCTGGACACACTGGGCAGAGCAGCAGTTTATCATATGAGTAGTAAAACACTCCGCACAGTCACTGTGGTGTTATTCAAGTTCCCCCAAAAGAGTAAAGAAGAGCAAAAGCACCATTTTTACCTGTACCTGAATCGGGCATCTTCCAAATTTCCCAAGAAATAATGACATTGTTCTAGAGGAAAGCTGGGAAGGTGTTTAAAAGTCAGGCTTCAAGTGCGAAATGTGTTTTCAACTTGTATTTCTTACCATAAGCAAGGTGCATTTGGTGTCCTTTTCTTAATATCTATTATTGCTTTATAAATTAATGTTCTGCTTAATGCAGCTGGCTTATGAGATGGGTAGAAATTTTAACATTTAGTTTGCCTTTTAAAAAACAGCCATAATATGACAGTTTCTGAAATCTCGAAAACACCCCTCACCTGAACATATTTCTGTTTAGAAAAGCCACATTAAAGCATACAGACCCAGAGCTTCAGTGGCAGCTGAACTCCAGCCCTTTGGACTTGGAATGGGCAGTCACAGCTCCGCTCCTAAACCTACTGCCAAATCCTTTCATAGCCCTGGGTAATGGAAAGAAAGCACTGCTAACAAAAAACACTTTAGAATTCAGTAATAGCCTTGCAGCTATCAAAAAAAGAAAAGGTTATGTAAGTTACATAAAAGACCTCAAATTAAAAAAAAAAAGCTCTACAGAATGACAAATGGGCCTTCGTGGAACAATTAAAAATCAGAACAAACTCTCAGAGAAACTATATCATAAAATAGTCCACACATTTCTCCACCAACTTACAAAAAACCTTTATTTTTGTTTTTCTGTTTTTTTTAATGAAAGGGAAATAAAGTTCCCAACAGTCTCAGAAAGCCTAAGGTTTCCCTTGAGTACCAGTTTTTGTGTGGCTAATGTACTACATGCAACAGTTCCCCCCAGATTTGCAGTTATGGTTAGGTCAGCTTTTGCTCCAATGCCTCCCCAGTTAGATCCTGCTCTGTAAATGATGCCTAATTGTCAGCTGGAGACCCACACAGCAAAGACACTGAACTCAGCACATCAAACTTCCCTTTACATCTTCACATGAAAATAAAGTTGGCTTTTTTTTTTTTATTCCATATTTGGCTAAAGCTTTAACAGTTTCAGAAATGCAGTATTTGGCCTCCTTGTTTACTGCTGACCCCCAACAATCCCCACATTTTCCCTATATACACATTGCTTGGTATCAAGGGGAAACCCTTCCAGAAGCAGCAACTCTGGCTCCTGTACATCCAACAGCTGAAGGAAGAACCAGGGCAACTTCTCAAAAAACAGCAGCTGAGCTGCCAAACTCAGTCTTAAATCAACCACTTGGCCAGGCTTAAAACCCCTTCCAGCAGCTAGTATTAGCTGCCGAGCACTTAAACCTAACCACATCCTCTCCTGTGATCAGGCAGAGACTTTTCCAAGCACTTTTGCTTTATGGGATGTAAGGACGATGGAGCTAGGCTGCAAGAAGGATGGAGATGGGCACGCTGGGACGATGGAGCTGGGTTGCTGTGATGACCACAGACCTGGGCATGCCAGGGATGATGATGGAGCTGGGACACTTGGATGACAATGGAGCTGGGCACGCCAGGGATGATGGCACTGGACACACCAGGGACAACAACAGAGCTGGGCCATTGTTGAAGTGGTGGATGTGGACGCATTCTTGAAGTGGTGGATGTGGAAGGGAATTTTTTCCACATGGATGAATGGAGCCATTAGCTGCAAAGGGGAGCCAGGAGGAGGGCAATACCACACTGGAAGCACAGTTTCCTTCTGGCTCCCTTTCCAGGTGCGTCTGGAAGGGGTGGGTGAATATCCAGCGGTGGCATCACTAGTGTGCGTATGTCCCGCGGAACAGCCCTAGGCAGCCAGGTCGAAGTCGTCGCGCTCCTGGTTGTAGTCGAGCACCTTCTGCCGCAGGCGCGAGGCGTCCACCCAGGTGATGAAATCCTCGACGGCGCGGGGGACGAGCAGCGCGGGGTCTGTGACCACCTCGGGCCCCACGCGGACGTGCCCCTGCTCCACGAAGGTGACGGCGTGGCGCAGGTTCTGCGCCATCCGCAGCTTCACCAGCAGGCAGGGCAGGCGCCGGCGGCAGAAGGCGGCGGCCGAGAGGCTCTCGCAGACGGCCAGCGACTGCCGGCTGCTCACCAGCCCCAGCCCGTGCAGCTTCTCCAGCAGCGCGGCGGCGCAGCGGGCGCGGAACGCGGCGCTGTCCGGGCCCAGGTCGCGGAGCCGCCGGGCCAGGGCGCGCACGGAGCGGGCCAGCGCCTTGTACTGCACGTAGTCCTCCCGCCGGCCCAGCCGGTACCGCCGCAGCGCCCGCACCTCCGCCAGGTTACCGCCCGACGCCTCCCAGTTCACCAGGTCCAGCCGCCGCAGCAGCTTCTGCTCGTGGTACTTCAGTTTCCGCACCATCTTGACGAGACACGGGACTCAGGCTCCGCCGCGCCGCCGGCTGCGAGGGGCCTTTCCGGGGAGGAGCGGCCGCCTACACCGCGGTTCTTCCGGGGAGGAGCCGCTGACAGCGGCCGGGCAGTGAGTCCCGCCCCGGGAGTCCTTCCCCGGGAGTCCCGCCCCGGGGCGGCGGAGCCCGGTGGGGCGGTAGGTTGGGAATGGTCCCGTGTCTCCTTCACGAAGGAGAAGGCAGCGGATAGCGCCCACCCCCGCGGCCGGAGCGGCTTCCTTGCTGCCCAGCCCGGGATGCGGCTGCTTCCCCCCGCGCTCGGCGCATCCCCGGGGCCCGCCCGGCTTGGAGGGGTCACCCCAGGTACGGCCGCACCGCCCCGACACCCGCTCCGTCACGGGCAGCCCGCCCTTGTCTCTCCAGGGATCGAACCCGGGCTTCGTCATTCCTCCTGGAAAAATGGCAGCGGCGTTGTATTTCTCCGTGACATCCCGCTGCTCCTGATGAATAGGCCGATTTTCCTTGAGGAGCCGCAAAATCTTCCCTCTGTGCGGTTCGTAGCACCGCAGACCTCCCGAGTGCCACCGCGGCCTCCCCAGCCAAAGGTTTCATCCCACCTTTCTGTAAGTGCACGGTGCTGTCTGATCCTTAGGATTCAGGATACTCCAAGGAAATTCCCCAGTAGAACAGGTCAGGTTGGTGATTCGGGATTTCTCTGATTCTCATAAGCAGATTTATGTATCAGCTCAATCTTGAATTTCTTACTCCTGGATTTACAGCGCACTGGATTTGTTTCAGGGTGGGTGATCTGGTCACAGAGGCCATGGCCCTCTCCTGATTTGCTTTGTGCTTTTCTTCAGGTTTGCCAGTGAAGGCACCAATGGAAATGTGGACCAACAGCACTGAGAGATTTTACAGAATTCCTGAAGGAAAGGGGCCACACTCGGTTGGATGTACAGACCTGATGACAGATAATGCAGTTGAGGTAAAGCTTTTGGTTCTTTCTCTTTTGGATTTAAGCCACAGTGTTAGCGAAACAACTTGCTGTAGTTTTACAGAGGAGTCACACAGAAGGTCTTGTCTGTGTGCTCCATACTGACATTCATAGCTGAGCTTTCTACCTTCTCCATCCAGGTGTAGGATGTATACTGGGCATTTGCTAGATGGATGTAACCTGCAAGCCTTCCCCATGGCCAATTCCTCCTTCCTCCTAATATTCTTTTCTTTCTGACTCCCCTACTCAAGATACTGCAGAGAAACTGTGTCCTCCTGGGACCCACGGGGTTCTTCCCACCCACCCCACCACTCCCTCTTGCACTGGGCTCCTGAGGAGACTCCACATGCAGTCTCTGTGACTGTAGCTGTTCTAATCACAAAGGTCCCAGCAGGATTTGACAGTGTTGGGAGATGCAGGTGTGCAGGGCTGGGAGATGAGGGTGTGCAGTGTTTCAGCTGCAGGGTAAAGTGTGAGATGTCTTCTTGAGATTTTATCTCTCTTGAGAAGAACAGGATGTCAGTTCTGTAAGAGGTTAGCACAGTGAAGAAGCCACAATAAGAAGATGGGCACAGTAAGTAGACAAGTAGACAAATGATTTCACTTGTGGGTTTCTGTATCAAATCCTCTTGCTTCTTAGACAATCCGCCTGCAGTTACAGTGTGGTTTTACTCCTCAGACTAGCCATAGTGGAGCTTGTGATCAGTTTGTAGTGGTTGGTCATGTTTTCCTTTACTGAGCTTACTCTGTATTAGCACAAAGCAGCAATTAGTTTCTCTTTGCAATCAGCCCACGTGTTTTTGTTTTGATAAGCATTCTGAACAATTGCAGTTCTCTCAAGCATAGATAATGAACATCTTTCCTCTTCTGGTAAGCAGTTAATCACTGGGGAAGTTCACTGGGGCTGTTTTGAGATCAAGTTAATATCTTTACCAATATGGAGGAAGGTTCTTCCTTAGTGGTCTTTTTGTCAAAGGTTGGTTTAACTTTGATAAATAAATAGAAACAAGCTTCATTAAACAAGCTTTTGGTAAACTGATACATTAGTGTTCAAGAAATCAGGCTTTATTCTAAAGGTCATGTTTATTTAATCTTAACTTGCTAAACCAAAAGCACAGTTGGAGCAAGACAGTGAATTTGAATAATGTGTTGCAAATTCCCTTGCAAACCAGGAAGTAAGAATGCAGATACACACAGTTCATCTGCCTGGAACTCTGCTGAGGTGTGCCATTGGTACATTGCTGCTGTCTGCAAAGGAAAAGGACTGACAAGGGGTATGGAGGGTCCATGTGAGTGTGGAAAGCTTGGGTGCTTTCCTGGGAGACCTGGAGAGCAGACAATAAAAGAAAATTCAAACTGGTGGTAAGGAACAGAAGCAGATAAAGCACAGGTTAGCAAAGTTGTGTTTAGAAAGATGGACCACCGGAGACTTGTAAGCATCTTGTTGAGGAGGAAGAACAATATATTGTGTTCCCTTGCTGTGCAGCTGCCCAAGAGCTTCACAGACAGCCTCTGCTCAGTTTAGCCAGGAACACTATAGCCACAAGACCATGCCCCTGACACACCTCCTCTGCTGGACCACACTTCCAGAAACTAGTCTCAGAGTAAAATCTGTCTTGCTAACCCAGTGGAACAATATACATCCAGGGGGGTCCTTTCCCCCCCTTTCCCAGTTTAGCAAACTCAGTTGGGTCAGTAACAGCTCCATGAGACTCACTGACGCAAGGAAAGCAATGACAGCTCCCAGCTCAAAGGGTGAAGGGACAAAGTCATAAAATCATGGAATCACTGAATGGTTTGGATCGGAAGGGACCTTAAAGACCATATGCCATGGGCAGGGACACCTTCCACTAGGCCATGTTACTCGGGGCCCCATCCAACCTGGCCTTGAACACTTCTGGGGATGAGGCACCCACAGCTTTTCTGGGAAACCTGTGCCAGGGCCTCACCACCCTTACAGTAAAGAATTTCTTCATATATCTAATCTAACCTTGCTCTCTCTTAGTTTAGAGCCATTACCCCTTGTCCTGTCAGTCCAGGCCCTTGTCCAAAGTGCCTCTTCAGCACTCTTAGAGCCCCTTTAGGTACTAGAAAGTGATCTAAAGTCTTCCCAGAGCCTTCTTCAGGCTGAATGTCCCCAGCTCTCCTGGCCTGTCATCCTAGGAGAGATGCTCCAGCTCTCAGGTCATCCTCAGTCACCCCTCTAACAGTCAGCCCTATAAAACTGCATCATAGAACCATTCCCAGTGAGGAAGACAGAAGGAAAGATCCACCAAGATGCAGAAATGGAGCAAATTGGTAGTGACTGTTTGTAAATTATTAACTTAGTTAAATGGAGCATTTTGAATTAGCCATAGGCTAACCTAGGGAAGGTAATGTGCATCTCTGCCTGTGAAGTTCTGTATCTCATGCTACTTTAAATTCATTTTAGGGACAGAAAGTGAATTGGCATCAAAGCCTGTATAGGATAATAATTTTCTCATGAGATTCTCTTAAATCTCTTGAGCTGTCATTCTTGCATCTGAAGCCCTTTATATGGATGATTTTATCTTCCTTTTTCTCTGTCATATAGAAAGAAATGCCAATATTGGTTTTTTTACTTTCCTCCTGATCCCAGGGAAGCTTCTTACGCCTGTATTACCCAGCATGCGATGCCACAGATATTGAGGAGGCACGATGGATTCCAGACAGAGAATACTATCAGGGACTCTCTGACTTCCTTAATATGTACCGGATTGTAGGAGAAAGGCTTTTCCATTACTACGTTGGTAAGACTGGTTCTGGTTTTATTCCTTGACTAGTGCATGAGCTCTGTTTGCAGGCCACTGCCTTGCTGCTCCAAGAACAGAGTGGTATTGCTGGACTGAAAAATATATTTTAGCTACCAAGTGTTTTTGTGGGATGGGTTTCTGTAGGGAGGCTCAGTGCTGAACGTGACCAAGTTCTCAGGCAGTCCCTGACTGCTGTCGGTAGGAGTGTCTGGGCAGCTTGCTTTAGGAAGAGCTTGGGTAAGCTGCACCTATGTGTTGGGATTCAAATCCCACAGGGAAATGTGCAAAGATGTAAAAGCTGGAGAGATCCTAAGGTCTGAATACCAACAAGACTTGGATGCCGGACTGTTAGTGTTTAGGAGATATGTAGACCTCGTGCCAGACTGTGGCTGGGAAGAAGAGAGGGAAAGTATCTTCTGCCAAGTAGTAAGTATTTTCAGAATAGATCTGGATTTGTCTTATGTATTTTAAAGATGAGACTTAGTACCTTATCTTTAGGTGACTGCTCTGAAGTCAGTGGTCACCACATTCTTGGGATCTCTCCCACAGGAACGAACACTTTCTCTCATTTCAGTAACAATGACATACACTTCTGTTTTTATCCAGGTTCAGTGACCTGTCCCGCAAAGTCAAATGCTGCCTTTAAGCCAGGAGAAAAATATCCACTTCTTATTTTTTCCCATGGACTTGGAGCTTTTCGGTAATTCTGCAGTTTGTTGACAAACTATTTTTGTTGTCTATGGAGACAACAGTTATCAAGGATGGTTCTGAACAGTTTTTCAGTAGGGGGGTGAGATCCTTCTGGAGCTGAAACAGATTTCAGTAATAGGCTGCTGTGTGTCAATATGCCTCCACTGAAACAACAGCAGTAAAGAAAAGCAGGGTTGATGTATTTTTGATCATAGAATCATAGAATGGCCTGGGTTGGAAGGGACCTTAAAGATCATCTTGTTCCAACCCCCCTGCCATAAATAGGGACACCTTCCACTAGAACAGGTTGCTCGAGCTCCATTTATTTTCCCTTTGTATGATAGAGGTGAAGATATTTACTGACCCATAAGCACACTGTGAAGAGTAGCTAGTTGATTTTTGGACAGCTCTTTGAAGATGCAAAGTGCTGTATGTGCTACAGTAGCATTTTCCCTTCTGACAGTAAAACAGCACCAAGGTTTTCTGAACAGGCTTTGGTGCCTGGCATACACAAACATGCTCTGCTGGGTAGCAAATTCAAACAGAAGGAAATATCGAGTGGGGACTAGCACATACATGGTGTAGTCAGCATTTAAAAAGCAGTGGAGTTGAAAGAGTTAATGACTCACCAGAGTGTGTTTTTTATTGCAGGACAATCTATTCTGCTATTTGCATAGAGATGGCTTCTCAGGGCTTTATAGTGGCTGCTGTTGAGCACAGGTGTGTATGCTGCATGTTTTGGGAGTTCTGATGGCAAGAAATTTTCTCACATTGAACATTGAATGTTATTTATTCTAAAGAAGAATTTTTTATTCTTTTTAAAAAAGAAAAACTGACATCTCTCTTTCAGCCCTGCCCATAGCTGGGCATAGCTCCCATAGCTCAACTCTTCCCTAAACAAAAGGAACTTTGCTTAGATAAGCCCTGGAGTAAAAAGTCTCATAGTAGATAGAATCTGGAGAATATAAAGAAGCTGAGAGTTTTGGTGGGGTTATTGCATCATTTAGAAAGTCTGTCTACACTCAGTTGCAATTGCAGTAGCACTGGTTGATAACTGGATCTCCAGATCAGTGAAATCTAAAACCTGTGCTGACTTCATCTCAGACCAAATGGAATGCATACCCAGAAATAACCTTTTGCTGATATTACAGAGATGAATCTGCTTCAGCAACATATTATTGTAAAAGAAGGTCCGTTTCTGAATCACAGGAAGAGTCTACATCAAACATGGAGAAGGAGTGGATCTACTACAGGAAACTGAAAACTGGAGAGGAGGAGCGTTGCTTGCGCCATAAGCAGGTACTTGGACTGGGTCTGTGCTCTGGGAAGTGTGGCAGGAGTGGTGTGTTTAGGGCTGACTAGCAGACTCTTTCCCTTTGGCAATGTCTACAGTCTTCTGCCATGACTCAGGGTATATATAAATATGGATCAAGTCACGTGTTCCTGAAGATGGAAAAGCCAACAAGTTTTCTTCTGAGCATAAACTACTTCCTCAAAAAAGCTTTCTCATGAAGCCGCACTCTTGAGCTGAGTCAGCTGTTTGTCCTCTGGTTCCACTCAGCTTTCTGTTTCTTCTTCGTGTCTTCACACTTTTACTGCCCAGCCCAGCCTACAAGTGACACAGAGTTCAGTTCATATGTTTTTGTGGCCTTAGGCTCACTTTAGCTTTCATTTACTGTTGCATAGCAAGATGAATCATGGCTGCTCTGAGGGGGATGTTTGCTTCATAGTCTTCAACACACTGAAGGTGGTTTTTAGCAATGTAAACAGTGCAGACTTCCTGCTTATAAGCAGTGTCCATGCTAGATGTGATGTGACCATACTAATGAGCTCCTCCAAGCATAACTTGACCTTTATAATACAGGAGTGTTTTTTCCAGCTAGCGAAAACTCAGCCAGGGAGCTGCTTCTCTTTATCTCCCAGGGCCATACAGACAGCAGTCCAAGAGTCATTTCCTGTATGCCTACAACATCCTGCTTATGAGTCTCAGTGTGTAATGTCTGAACTTGCAAACAACCTCCAGAAGCCATTGTCTACAAATTTCACAAGTAGAGAAGTCAGGAGATTGGGATGTATTTGAAATTCAGTGGTGCACAGACATCTTGCTGGCTGCCTACACACTGTGGTTCCCAAGAACACTCCTGTTCTTTGATTCTTCTTGAAGCTTCTCTTTTACTGACATATCAAAGCTAAAAACTGTTCTTATGTGGGACAATGAAAACCTTTATTTGCAACAGTTTTGCTACAGTTTTCAAGGATGTGTATATATAAAAAATGAGATGGGCTTCTTAGCTCTTATTTGGGGTTTATCTGGTGTAAAGACAGTTTCAAGGCTATTGTGCAGATACCCCAACCTCTCTTTCTCCCTAGGTGCAGCAAAGAGCACAGGAGTGTATCAAAGCTCTCAATCTCATTCTTAAAATCAATTTGGGAGAGGAAGTAACAAATGTACTACATTCAGACTTTGACTGGAACAGCCTAAAGGTGAGTGAAAGGTGGCGACTGCATTTGGTTAAACAGCTAATAATGCTTCTGGTCTCCCTTTTCCATTTCTAAACTGGTTCCTGTAAATTATTCTGAAGATCACACTGTAGATCTATGAACATATTCTCAGGTCATCCCAAGATGGATAGATAGCAATGGAGCTGAAATGATGCTCTTCTCACTTCAATAGGATCTATTTCCTAAGAAATTATTCCCTTTAAAAAAAAAATTTGGGAAAGAAAGTCTCTTACAGCACCTGGATTTTTTTGACAGGATTCTGTTGATACTAGCAGAATAGCTGTGATGGGACACTCTTTTGGTGGTGCTACAGTTATTGAGAGTCTCAGCAAAGAAATAAGATTCAGGTGAGTATGCAAAAGAAGGCAAGAGACATTTGGCACTGGAGAGCTCTGGAGCAGAGCACCTTCTCTAGGATCCCCCAACTACTAATTAGCAACTGAAGCAAAGGTTTGTTTGGTATGTCTTGCTTTCTCCAGTCATGCTTCCTACAACTGTGGAACATAATAGCTGTATCTTATTATATCATGATACTGTGGGACCCTGTTGTCCTGGCAATGGAGACCAACAAATGCAAGAACAGACTCATTCTCTTCCCCCAGAGTAGAAATAATTTTGAAACAAAATGATTCATTAACCTGTTCAGTATAAGAGAGAGCTCTTTCCCATGTCTCTTGCAACTCAAAGCATGCTGAGAACTTCCATTAAGAGCTTTCTGCTTCTGTGCCAATATCCAGTTGTTTTTGGCAGGTGTGGCATTGCCCTCGATGTGTGGATGCTTCCTGTAGGTGATGACATTTACCAGAACAGTGTCCAGCAACCGCTGCTTTTTATCAACTCTGAAAAATTCCAGTGGGCTGATAACATCTTAAAGATTAAGAAGCTCATCTCCAATGACACAAACAAGAAAATGATCACTATCAAGTAAGTGTCCGGGATCCATAATTTCTGTGGTTGAAGGTGAATCTTTCCTTTCTTGTTGGAGCTGTGCAGTTATATGTAACTGCAGAAAGACAGTCACTAGAACACAAGTCCTATGAGGAGCAGCTGAGGGAGCTGGGGGGCTCAGCCTGAAGAGAAGGAGGCTCAAGGGGGAACCCTACCACTCTCTATAACTACCTGAAAGGAGGGTGTAGCCAGGTAGGGGTTGGTCTCTTCTCCCAAGTAAAAAGTGATAGGACAAGAGGAAATGGCCTCAAGTTGTACCAGGGGTGGTTTAGATTGGATATTGGGGAAAATTTCTTCACTGAAAGGGCTGTCAGGCATTGGAAAAGGCTGCCCAGGGAAGTGGAGGAGTCACCATCCCTGGAGGTATTTAAAAGTCATGCAGAAGTGGCACTGAGGAACGATTCTGTCCTTCCTCACGGCCCAGGTTTTTACTGCACATTTAAATGAGCCATACATCTCCCATACTGGGGACAGAGACCTCTCAAAGCAGCCAGTAACTCCAGGTTTTGAGATACTCCAAGGTGTGCATTCCTGTCCTGGGTCACAAGTGTTGCTCTGAGCCTCATGCATCATCTGAAGACTTTAAATAGTCTTCTGGGGGCAGTTCTGCACTCACCCAGTGAAAGCAGTGCAGTGGATGGTTCTATCCTGCACCACAGATGAGGAAAACAACTTTATCTTGATGTTTTGCTAAGCCAACGCTTTATTGCCATTGCAGCTGTAGTGACCTACACTGAGCGTGTACAAACCTTCCTCCCTTCTGTGCTTAGTACAGAATTTCCTGCTAATCTTGCATACTCGTGAGATTAATGTGTTTTATCTTCTGCTAAAGAAAAGTGTAAGACACATGACTGAAGTCTGTGCATATTTTAATTGTGTGATTTAATGTATTCTTATAAACCTGTTGATCATTTCTGTATTTGCAGGGGGACAGTACATCAGAGCTTTCCTGACTTTACCTTTGTAAGCGGAGGAATTATTGCAAGATTTTTCAAATTAAAAGGAGAAATAGATCCAAATGAAGCTATTGATATCAGCAATCATGCTTCATTGGCCTTCCTGCAGAAACATCTAAGTAAGTATCTGTTTACAGAGAAGTATGAAGTTAGCTCATATTTAATTTCTGTGAAGCTTTTTATTCAGTTTAAAGCAAGATCAAAATAAGTCTGTCAGTGGAAAAAACAAGTCAGACAGTTTCTAGAGTGTCAGTTACTTTTGTAATCTTAGCAACTCAGAGCAATGTCACTGGCATTTTGTTCTCATAGAAAAAATGATACTCCAGATTTTTATGTTTCTTAAAACATCATGCCTCCCTTACTTTGCCAAGTTGGTTTTATTTTTCAGTGTAGTTTTACAAAAAGCTGATTACTTACTCATTACCACTTGGGTTTTATTTCCCCCGTTTTACAGGTCTTAAGAAAGATTTCGATAAGTGGGATTCACTTGTGGATGGCATAGGACCCAATGTTATTCCTGGAAGCAATATTGACATATCTCCAGCTGAACCTGAATAAGGAATACAAAGAAGTACTGAAAATGCCATAGACATCAGGACACTAATGCTGGCCAGACATTGCTCAGACATGGGGTGGCATTAAACACCTACACAGCTTTTGGGGTGTGGAATAAAAAAAAAAAAAAAAAGGCATTAAGTTACATTACCATAAAACCAGAGGTTTTGATTCAAATGAGTTAGTAGGATAATAGTGAATGGATAGTAGGATAATACTGAAATACTGCAACAGGGTAACTTCTGCTTTGTAGGCAGCTTGGGGGAAATCACTTCATGGTAATTTAAATGCTCTTTCTGGTTTGGACCTAAGTCAAGTTTGCGGAGAGACAGATTAAGCTCCAAGGAATACAACTACAGTTCTGCTTACCAAGCTTTAAGTCAGTTTGCATCCAGCAAGCAACCAAAACCACCCCTCCCCCAAAACCACCACTTTGTCATTTAGATACTGTTTCAGCTGTGCTCTGACAACAGCTGTGAGTTGGGGCAGGTTGTTGCTCCTTCCAGTCAGAAAGGTGCCAGTGGAGGGTGGTCTTCAAAACTGCCTTATTTTAGTAAACCACAGTAAAAGCTACAGGAAATAGTTAAGATCACAGCAGAGAAAGGTGTTTGTTCAGACACAGGACTCCTCATATGAACTTGATCCACTTAAATGTAAGATCTGTGTTTAGTGCCATACCTAGAGAATATTTCTATTCCAAAAGCTTCTGTATTGGTCACTCTGTAATTCCCTTTGGGCAAAGCTCCAGGCAGTTCCTCTCTTGTTAATGTCTGTTACCACTATCACACAGCCTGCAGCTGAAATTATAGAGATGTGGCACCTGTAAAGCTCCCTTTACATGGTCCTTGTTAGCACTGCTTGATCTTCTGAGGTCTCTCATGGTACTAATTCTCCCCTGATACTCCTCTTTGTCCAGGTACAGTGCTGTCTGTAGCTGACAGCAGAAGCAGCTGGCTCCCACTGACAGAGAGCAATGGTAATACCTGGACAAATAGTGTCCACAGCCACCTGGTCAGCCTTGTTTAAGGCTGTCATTTTTGGATCAGAAGTTTCTGAATCTGCCCCATGGGAAGGGTGTCTTCTGAATTATGTTCATTTCAAAATGAGGTTACAAACAAAACTGAAGCAAGCAGAACAAGCAAAGCAATTAACAGTGTAATTAAATGTTACATAATCTGTGATCTTAAAATGAGATTGCAACAACACCTAAGACCTGTCCTTCAAAATTTAATGAAGTTCTTTCCAACCTACCACCATGTATTGTCTTTATTAAGCATTTAAAGATGTGTTTGAGTCACAGCTAACACCTGAAATCTACTGTGAGACAGCCAGACTGACACTATCAGCCAGCCTGCATTCCTAATCCATATGGCAGCATGAAAAATCCACAGCTTCTGAAGAGGAGGAAAAAGCTATGCCATATAGGAGCATGGAACACCACCATAAAATAAAATCCCCT
This sequence comes from Corapipo altera, assembly GCF_003945725.1. Taxonomy (NCBI): domain Eukaryota; kingdom Metazoa; phylum Chordata; class Aves; order Passeriformes; family Pipridae; genus Corapipo; species Corapipo altera. Next base: position 2,513,539 of record NW_020884953.1, on the reverse strand, counting down.
TTTGAACACCTGAGGAGGAGATTAAAAGGTGAGATCTTTGAATAGCTGCAGGTTAAGTCCTTACACTGCTGTACCTGTGTAGCAGCGACACCATTCGATTGGGTCATCTTCATATTTATTGGAAAAGCTTCATCTTTCATTAGTGAAATTGGAATAACTTCAATTAATTAAGTGCAATTACTGTTTCTAATTATTCACCATAGCTCACAGTGCTCTAGAGAGCTGGTTAAGGTCAAAACAGAACTAGGGACTGCAGAACAGCACCCACACAGCATTTGTGCTTATGCATAGGGAACAGACACAAGTCAGTAAAAAAACACATTAACAAAACAGTATATGTCAGCCAAAGCTTTATTCTAGCTTCTTCCATTGCTTTAGAACAGCACCAAATGCAAGATTTCAACCCAAAACAACTGTATTTCCCAACGGAGGAAAAAAACCTTCCTCCCCCCACCACACCCCTGCAAAAATACCCTCAATTTTCTTTTTTTTTTTTTTGAGGAAAAAAAACCCCATGTAACAACGTAACTTTTGCTTTCCAAAAGCAAACATCAGCAAGCAGTGCTGTACAACAAATAGCATATACAGAAACTCATAAGAAGCCTTTTTTGAACAACCACCCACCTTAATACAAGAACTCGATACAAGTCAGTGCACCCACACACAATAAGAAATGCCAGTCAAGAGGCAAACTTATTTCAGTAAAGAAAGTACAGTTATGAGAAACAAGCTAACAATAACAGTCTACCAACAACAGCTGTAGGAAAAAAAGTCGACAATGTCTACCATCAACACTTCTTTGACAAGGAAGTGCAGTAGTGACAGGCATTTAGTCAGTTAGGGAGAAAAAAAACCAACTCAATGCTTGTCTTGTGTTCTCATTCCCATGAACACATTTCCATGGGAATGTTTGGCACACAGGTACTTAATCAGTTTCATGTGGTGAACATGTCACTTGGTTTTAGCAATGCTGGAGGGCACAAATATCTTCAACTAAATCACAGCTGTGGCCGGTTTGCTTTTCTACAGGGAATAAACACAGATTAGACCAAACAAGATGTGTCTATAAATGTATATAAATGCATTATCATCTAAAGTCACAGCTCTACAGGGCTTCAGACTAAATATTATCAACATATTGGACCATATGAGAAGACTACATTTACAAAAAGATGAAAGAGCAGACCTGCCCAAAAGATGAAGCAGCAGTGCTCCCAGATTCCAGTTATGAGTTCAAGTCACTCCATCCCTCATTGGGCTTGGCATACATCACTGCAGGAGTTTTTGCATCCTGTGGATCAGGTACCTTCTACTCAAACTGCCTTTCCAGGCAGTGCCACACATGTGCAGCAAGATCCAACTCTGTGACATGTGGTTGCACCACCTTAGCTCACATCTCCTGTGCTGCTGCTGAGAGGGCGAACATACTAATTCCATGTAAAGTGTTCAAGAACAGACAATGGGCAAATTTGGACAATAATATTTAGCAAGCAAATAAGGGAAAACAACTAAAATGAAGAGGTAAAAACTATGAAAGTATTATCAAGACCACAAAAATCAAGAATAATTCTGCATCTAGGTGATGCAATTGCGGGAGAATTTGTAGATTCACCATTTTAACATTTTAATCAAGTTCTTTTAACTGCCTTTTTTTTGGTTTAACAGGCAACTAGATCTCTATTGCAGGCTTCATTATTTGCTACCCATAAACCAGTCAGCTTTCAGTACAGTTGTACTGAAATATAATTACCAACTCAATGCCTGAAAGCACATATGCTATCTCTATTTAAACTCAGTTCAGTCTTCATCAGGCAACCACAGAAACAAGTTGCCCAGACAGGTTTTGGAGTCTCCATCCTTGGATAGATTCCAGACCTGTCAGTAAGGTTCTTAGCAACCTCATCTAGTTGACCCTGCTTTCAGCAGCTCCAAAGGCCCCTTTCAACCAGAACTGCCCTACAATTCCATAGATTATAACCAGAAAGAACCTGTACTATTTATTTGGTGCACTGATTACCAGTAACACATCAAAATTTATAAGAAACAATAAAGATGTACATGCACTATTCACAAACAACTAAGATGGTATTATTATGGGTTTAGATTTATAGACCAAAGATCTATTATGGGATTGGGGCACTCAAATCCCACACTAAATGCTTGGTAGAATCTGCCTAGCAGTCACTCAACTCTGCCTCAGAAACATGAGCAAGAACAGCATGCTAATGGCAGATGCTCAAAACCCTACCAAAAATTATAGCTTGGGTGAACCATCCAAGAACAAGCTCTTCCAAGAGGCTCAATCCATCAGGTGAATAAATAATTATTAAACTGATTTCCAATCCAGACAGAGTAGCAGCTCTCATTGCATGTGGTCACCCCTAAACTGACAGTACATAAGCTAATGATACTAAGAACATCTCAACAACAGTATCAACTACATAAATTCAAATTAGTGTTTTAACTGTGTTTTCTAAAATAAAACACTTTCTAGAAAATTAGAAAACATCTCAACACCAAATACACAACCCATTTGGGAGGTTTCAGGTACACTTACCATGAAGCAAGGACTCCTCTGGTAAAGACTGGAAGTTTTCTGCTGCAGAGGTTAATGCCTATACAAAAAGGGATCTTCTTAGGAAGTTGGCACTGTTGCTAAGACATCCACTGAGGTGCTTCCTTTAATACTAGACTAACTTTTTACATCAGCACTACTGGACTCCTATGTACCACTGTTTTCCCCCCTTATAACTCATTATATTAGGTCTTCTGCCCACTTTTCGCTTTGATTCAAAAACTGCATGTGAAGAACAAACTGGAAATTCATTCTGTTATCACCACAGCATGGCTGATGACCTGAGCTTTGGGTTCTAGACACGACTTTTTCATGGTAGGTACTTCATGAAGAACACTGGTGAAAACCTTACTATTCTTTCCTAATTACTTCATAATAGAAGTATTTTTCATTATTTACCAGTTAGTTAGCACCCTTTCTGAAAACCAGTACCGTCCTACCCAGTCCACTACCACACTGCCATACCTCAGATGATCCGCAAGCCGAGTCAGGAATACCGTTCCAGACATTCTCAGGAGCCACAATTTCCTCACTGCCACTGGAGAGATTCAAGACCTGCAGAGAGGGAGCCAAAGTGTATCTAGCACAGCAGCAATACACTCAGCAAATAAGACACTGCAGTGGGAAAACACAGTTGAGGACTCTCTGCCTTTAGAAGGTTTTGAGAAGTCTGTATCTTGCAAGGAAGAGCAAGTTAATCTCTAAAAAAACTGAATATAATTACTGAATCTGTTCAAGACTCTTCTGGACTTCTAAGGTAAGTATAGTGAGAAACAAAGGCTGTAAAATACCTACTAGATCAGAACCAGAAGAAAGCTGGTGAAATAATAATACACAATAGACACTGAACCTCATCTGAATACAGCTGAGGTTAGTTTTAGATACCCAAGGGATCTACTAGCAAAAGAGCTGGCTTCCACAATCTCAGGCATTCAATCTTCCAAAAAGTTGCTTTTCTGTAAAGATCTTTTGGATTTGCAACCTTAATTATAACTTAAAGGTCATTTTATCCAAGTATGACATCTGTGATGTGTGTACATAGACACACACTCCCCCTGAACTGAAGGAAAGCTTCCGATTCATCCCATAGCATAAGGAGCAGTAGAACAAGGCAGCTCCCTCGATTATCCTCTACTGTTAAAGTTAACTCCCACCAGCCACTAACGTAGTACACATTTCACTGAAGCAGGAATAGTCCTGGATTCATTATTATATACAGTACAGTTCAAGTTTCTTCCCAAAGTTCTACTGTTGTAGCACTAATTCCTCAAAACACCAGTAAAATAGTACCAGGTTTCATGAGCATTTAATGGTAAAACAGCTCCACAGCAGAACATTAACTTGCAGGCCAGATAGAACCATGTGTATAAGTGTGCATCTCAATCTGGAGCCAACTCCTTCAATATTCCCAGTCAATACAAGGGAATAAGATGTGAAGGGAATATCAAGTGTTGGCATGTAGCATCCAACTCTATTTGAGACACTCCTGTTTCCGTGTAGCCTTTTATAGAGTGAAGATCTAAAATATTCAATATTAAAATATTTAGAGGAAGACTACAGAAGGACCAGATCTTAAGAAGGCAGAAAGAATATTCAAACCATACTTACCCTAGTACCTTTTTCAGATATCTCCAAAATGCGAGCCTCACACCACTGGAGAGAGGTCCACACCACACATTTGGAACCAACAGCAAAGCCCTTCAGATTACAAGGATATTCAGGGTGTGCTACAAGAAATTATGACATATCAATGAAGGAGGAAGAAAAAAAAACAAACACATAAAGTCCCAAAAAAATCACCCCTCAAAAAACCTAAGATGCCTCACAACACTGCTCCCCTGCCCCCCTCCAAACTACTTACTTGATATTGGAAAGCTAAAATTTGTCATCCTGAGCAGTCTTGCAAATGCATTTCATGTTCTGAAATAGATTTCCAATCGAAATCATTCTCCCCTGGTAAGATTAGTTGCTGTTGCACTGTCACATTAAACATGAGATACTACACTTAGTCTGCTGTCCTTAACCCATCAAAGCATACTGACATTAACGCTAATATGTTAGCTTATTAGGAAATAAAAATTAGGTTTCTACAAGCAAGCTATTCTCATGTCTGAGTGAGCACAACATTTTAATTATTTAACTTCTCAAAATCAGGTAATTTACCTGCACTGCAGTCAGCCAAGTTCTCGTTTTGCTTTTCTTCTTCTTCATCCCCAGACTTACAGCCTGACGACTGCCCATGCGTATTTCCACACTCTTTAAATGAGTCTGTCAAGTCTTGTTTCATCCACTCTTCCACACAGTCATCTTGCTGCTTCTGCCTCCCCTTACGTTTCTTAACTTTGTAGTCACATGATTTTACAGGGAAAACAGGCCTCTGATCCACTGAGTCTTTCGTAAGAAATGAAAGTTGACTTCCACTATTTGCAGAATTCTGCAGCACAGCATGTTCCAGCTCTAACAAGTCCTCCTCCCTGTCTTCCTGAGAAGGCTGAACATCAGGCAGCACCAGTTCCAGAAAGTGCCCAAACTTGGCACTTACGACTGACTGCTTGTCATGGGTCTTCAGGTCCAGTTGTTTCTCAGGTCTGCCACCAGATGATGACAGCCTTAGGGGAGGGGCGTCTGCTTCCATCCAATCACCTAGTAGATCTTCTGCCTGATGAATTCCGGACAAATTCACTCTCAGTTTCTTTGGGTTCCCTCCCAAAGAAGGCTGAACAACAGGCAGAATCGGCTCTTCTGACTTCTTTCCATCACTAACTGAAGGCACCAGGTTTTCTTTCTCATTAAGTAATGTTAAAATTTCAAGAAAGTTCAGAGCTGCCAACTCTCCTGTCTCCTCACTACAAACTGGCAGCTCCAGCAATTCCTGTTCCAACACTGTCTCTCTTGTTTCACTGCCTGATGCTGTCTGCACTTCAAGTGACTTTGTTTCCAGGGCTTCCTTTGTTTCTTCACTGAAGGAGGACTTGGCTGAAAGTGCCTCTAGATCCAGCAGGAACTCTTTTAGATCATCATATGAATAGTGCATTTCTAATGGATCCAGTTCTACTAACATCCCAGTTCCTTCGCTGGAAGATGGCTGTGCCTGGAGCACTGGCAATTGCTGCAGCTCTTCTGGTTTGTTTCCTAGAAAGAGGTTGGCTGCTGAAGCACTGCCCGTCAGTTCTGCTTGCAGCTCAGCATCCTCTCCAAACAGTACTTCAGACAGTTCTTGTTCTGAAGCTGTCACTTCACTCCCTGAAATATGAGGGCTGCAGCATCTCATTGGTTCTAGTAACATACTGTTATCACTATCGCCTTCAGACAGAGGTACCTCTTTATCAAAACTGTTCTGATGCTCTGCTGTTTCATATCCATCATCAGCGTTCCCACTGGCAGCTCCCACTGATACATTTGCTTCTGCAGTTTCTAAGCATTCAGAAGTTACACCCAGGAAAGGTTCAGAACGAAGTAAAGCACTTCCTTCCTGAGCTAATCCACAAACAGCAGTAGTTTCTCTTTCAAGACAAAGACCCATATCACTGTTTGAACTTCTATTTTCCTTTAAGAGGTTGTCAAGACTTGAGAAAGCACTGTCACCAGTTCCTTTATTAGCCTTCCAAAAAGGCTTCATCTCTTCATTAATACTATTGCCAGAAGCTTCCAGCTTGACAACACAGAGAGGAACTTCAGAATCTTTATCTTTCTGAGTTTCTACTACTTCAGCTTCTAATACAAGGTCTGCAGTCATATTATAAAACTTCTGATTTGCTTCACTAAGCCATGAGCCCTCTGAAGCACTGAAACCTGACAGACAGCAAGCAAATGCCTGACCAGGTACTCTGAGCAGTTCACATGGAATCTGTCGGACCATCTCCATGCCAACAGCTTCCTGGCTTCCGTAATCCACATGTCGAACAACTACGCTGTCACCTTTTACACTGACGATCTGAGCTCTGTAGAACCATCCATCTTGACTGTATTTTGCTAGACAAGTATGACCGCCTTTAATACAAGATATTCTGCCATCACTCAAAGAGCTCAGTCCAAGCTTTTCAGCTTCCTCTATTTTTTTGTCAATGTAGCTCAAGTGTTCAGTATCAGCACTATGACACCAGAAGTATTCTGGGCCATTTACTACTGTGATGTAAATTTTTAAAGTCTGACCTGCCTCTGGAAACTTCCAGATAAATGATTTACAATCACAGGAAACCTCACTTGGTGCCTGAGAAGGCAAAGGCTCACATGAAGTTATCATGTCACTGTTCTCTCTTTTATCAATTATTTCAGTTGAACAAGATCTCTCTGTACTTGCAAGATCATTAGGTAAATCCACTGTTATTATACCTTGATGGTCACTGAGAATAACTTCCCATTTATCCTCAACCTTTTCTACAAATTCACATGACAGCAGAATTTCACTTGTTCTCTTGGTGAAGTAAAGCACTGTTTTCTCTGCCCAGTCTGTATTTTTTTTGCACTTAAGTCCACCTAGGAAGCAGTGAATGCTTATTGCTGGAATAGATGACAAGTCCTCAGGGAGCCTGCGTGCTTGATGAACACTAATTACTGAAGTATCACCATAATCAATATAGTGTACCCTTATTGAATTGTCAGAAGTCTTCTCTTTTACTGCAGCTCTATACCACAGGTTGTCTTCTGAATAAACAGCACTGATTAAATCTCCTGCTTGGAAAAATTGTCCACAAGGATTCTTCGCTGGTGTCCCATTGTTTAAACTTTCCAAAATGCTGTTAAGCTGAACCTCATCACTCCCTAATTGAACATAAAAATCCAGAGGATCATTGACATAAGACACATACACTAATGTTTTATGAGCTGGCACTATCTTCTGTTGTGGTAGATCAGACACATTTTTAAGCATTACACACCTGCCTTCAGCACCAGATTTAATATCTGACCGTGTATCCATCTGGATAGAGAGCAGAGACTCCTCCCCTGCTTTACTTAACAAAATAGCATCCTTTTTACTGCTAAGCATTTCATCAGATTCTAGTAATCCAGCTGCCAGATCTCCCTTGCTAGAGGGCTGGAAAAGGTTTACATCTTCTTTGAAGTGCCTTTTGCTCCCTTGTCCTCCCTGAGCTTCAGATCCGCATTTTTTGCTTTCAAGAGGCCTCCCTGCATTTAAAGGGGACACTGCAGTCTCATTCACATCTCCATTTCTAGAGCACTGAGTGCCACTTTCTACATGACTACACAGTGTTGCGTTGTTTAGGCTTAGCTCCTTCAGTTTTGTATTAATTTGAGTATTACTATCAAACAATTCAACCAGCAGTGTATTATCAGAGTCCTTTGCTACTACTATTGCTTTTAATTGCCTTTCTAGGACAGCTTCCTTAAACCATGTTGCAGCTTCTTTGGAAACAGAAGATACATCAGATATGGAACACTTTATGGCCTGCATTGGCACAAGCAGGATATCAGAAGCATCACTGGGTAAAGGAAGCAGATCGTCTTCCTCTACGGTTTCTGTGTTCCCAAAATCCACAAAGAAGACTTTTGCCTTAGGTTGTGCTTCCATAATTACTCCCCTGTACCACTGACTGTCAGCATACCTTGCTAGGCACAAGCTCCCAGACGTTCTCAAGGTTCCTGTGCTGGTCATTGTTTCACTCAGGTGACTGATGTTATCAGCCAACTGTGCTAAGGTATCTGCACATCTTTCAAGCTGGCAATAAAACGTCCATGGATCCTCAATGTGTGTAATATAAACTTCTTCCTCACTCCCAATTTTGATACCATGATTAGAATAATAGTAAGAATGAAGCTGAACCAAGGATGCCAGATGCTTTTGAGGAAATAAAGGTCTGGCTACACCTCTCTGAGTCAGAAACTGGCAAGCACTCTGAAAAGGTGTTATTAAATCTACGATGTTAAACAGGTCCCTATTTATTGAAGCCAAGGCAAATATTGTACACTTCAGTTCAAGTTCAGATGACGAATTAACAACAAACTGCTGAAAAGTTTTAATCGCTTCTTCTTCCCAAGCAAAAGGATTCTGACCATTGGGTTGGATTAAGTTATAAAGGCTGCACCTGAAAGCCTGAGCCTCCAACCTGAGGAAGCGCTCATCAATTGCACGGAGGTTTGACAGGTACACCTGCTCTCTGTTGCCATAGTCAACATAGACAACTTCTACTTTTTCTGCACGAAGTGCTTCACTAACAATTAAAGCCCTGTACCATTTCTTATCCTCTGAGTACTGGGCTAAACACACAAGATTTGGCCAAACATGTGGCTGGGATGAATTCTTACAGTGCTCCTGAATTTCATCCATTAGTAACTCAAGGTCATGGCTATTTCTACTCAACTGACACCAGAAAACACTAGGATTTTCAACATATGACAAATTAACACTAACAGTACTTCCCACTTCTAAGTGGCCTCCACAAGAATAACCTGGCTTAATTTCCACATAATTCTGTCTCAAAGGCACGTGCAAGTTTCCCTTGCCCTTATATTCCTGAGTAGGAAGAGATTCACTACTTTTAGAACTGTGAATGACTGCAACAGGGCTCTCTCTGACCATCACAGTGATGTCAGGATCAACTGCTCTATCATTGCTCTTTAGAGCAGACTCTTCTCTGAGCCTCTTCTCTGCATTTATTTGTTTTTCCTCTGCACTATTTCCTAGGGAAGAGGCCTGTGTCACAGCCTTTTCATCTGAATTCTGGAGAGTCTTGGATATTTCACACCTCTGGTATTCAGCATAACCTCCCTGGGCCATGAGTTTACTTACTCTTTTCTCTCCTAACTGGGTCTGGTCAAAAATTTCAACCATGTATTTGTCACCCTTCAAACTCAAAAACCAAACCTTCAGTCCCTTGTTCAGCACAATCTCCCTGAACGCAGACACAGATGCTTCACTCCAAGCCCCTCTCAGAGGGGAGACACCTGCCAAACAACACTTCAGAGCTAGAGCAGGGACTTCCCTGAACCGAGGGAGCAGGTCCTTCACTGCACACCGATCCACAGTTTCCGTACTGCCCCTGTCCACCAGGTATATTTCCACCCCACTGTCCAGCACCCTGGTGACCACCGCTCGATAAAAGCCACCCTCGTTCCCACTGGCACAACAAAGGGATCCAGGGTGTGGGTCCCACCCAGCACCATCCAGCTTCGTGGCATGGGAGTAGAAATTCCACATGCACTGCCTCAGCTGCCTGAAAAGCTGGTGGTGCTCATTGAGCTGCAGCCAGAACTCAGATGGATCTCGGAGGTAGGAGACCTGTGCACTGTAGAACACACAGGTCTTCAGCTGTACACCAGGTACACCAGCAGAGCCCAAATCTCTGTGTGTTAAGACAGGAGGTGCATCTGATGGCAATTCCAATTCTCCAGCTGAGGATCCTTCTAATCCCAGCTGCCCACGAGCCTCAGTTTGGCTAACCTGCTTACAACTGCTGACCAGGCAGCAAGCCTGAGACCCAAAAAGATGGTTCAAGTTGACGCCGCTTTCCCCATACAGGGTCACGTAATAGAGATGCTCAAAGGAGTTAAAGGCTTTGATGCGAGCACTCACTCCTCTGCCTTGCACCAGTGCTTTCAGCACATCGATCTGTGACGAGGACCAGCCACAGCCCCCATCAGAAACACCCTGAAGAGCGCACACATAAGTCACCACAGGCATCTGAAAACACTCAGCAGGCAAATGGCGCAGGTTAGCTCTGGTCACAGTCTCCTTCCTGCCATAGTCCACAAAGATCACAAGAGCTGCCTGCTGGTCCTGCTCCCCTGTAATAAGCTCCAGCAGAAGGGCACGGTACCACTGGCCATCCGTGCCACGGGCAGCACAGGGTGAGCCCACCTTGGGCAATAAATCCTGCTCCCACCGGTCATAAACATGGCACATGGTATCAGAAAGGCAACGGATCTCCTGGGACAGGCATTGCAACTGGCAGTAGATGTGATGTGGGTCAGAGACATGGGTCACTAGGACGGGCTCTGTCACACCCAGCTGAAGCTGTGGGTAGAAGTAATCCAAGGCAGGTGACAGGGGCCGATATGACAGCAGCACGTGGAGAAGCTGAGGCACTGCAAAAGCTCCAAGGGAACATGTTGAGGGCTGTTGCTGCCAGAGCTGCTGCTTTAGGTGGCCAAAAGGCAGGCAGCGCCTGAGCACCTGGTAGAACCACACAGGAGAGACCCGCCTGGCCAAGCCCAGCTGCTGCATCTGGGCCACGAGCTGGGGCAGCTCGAGCACGATGAGCTGCGGGGACATCACCTCCTGCACCACACCAGACACCTCCTTGCCGTGCAGGAAGCTGAGGAATTCCATCGCCTCCACTGTCCACTTGGAGACCGGTGAGTCCCCGCAGCCCTTGCCCTCAGGGCCTTGGGAGGGCATGACATTGGCCACGACGCAGCCCAGCACCTCCGGCGGCAGCTGGAACAGCTCCGGGCAGCCCCGCGCCAGGTAACAGGCGGACGTGGCCACCAGGTACCCCTCGTCCAGCAGGAACACGCGGTACCCCTGGGCGCTGCAACTCACCACGCAGCAGCGGTACCAGAGCCCCAGCATCTCTACGAGCCCCAACTCACCAGGGCACAGCCCCACCCCGCCGGCCGCCTGCCCGCCGGGCTCGGAGCGCGCGGCCAGGCGCGGCCCCGCCGCCGCCTGTATCTCGCGGTGGAGGCGGGCGTAGTCGGCCTTGCGCTCGCCCAGCAGCCCCCAGAGCCTCAGAAGGGGCACGTCGGGGCGCAGCCCCACGGCGCGGACGCGCAGGGTGACGGCGTCGCCGCGGCCGAGCGGCCCCAGTCCGGCGTCCATCGCGGGACCGCGGGAGCCCATCGCGCCCTCACCGCCCGCACGAGGCGAACAACCCCCGCTACCCTCCCGCGCCCCGGCCTTATATGGGCCACGCGTCGCTCACGTGACCCGCGGCCAACCGTTTAGCGGCTGTCCGGGCGGTCGAGCCCATTTCGATCCTCGCGGGGGCACTGGGGGGAAGAAGGGGTGGAGGGCGCTAATACACGGGGACCGCTCCTGCTCAACCGCGACTGCCCGGAGGCGCCACAAAGAGGAGGGTTATTACGGGGTTATCGCCCTGGCCCCGCGGGGCGCAGCGCAGAGCCCGCAGGAGGTGCCCTCGGGCGGCGTGGAGCGCTCCACGTCAGCCGGGTGGCAGCGGGGCGGGAGGGGCGGGGTGAGGGGAGAGGGAGCCAAGGGTGCTCAGCTCCCATTGGCCAGAGAGGCGCCGGAGGCGGGACATGCGGCAGGGCTTGGGGACTATTGGCCAGTGCGGGCGGCGGTGTGAGGGTGGGGTGCGGCGCGCGGGCGGGGGGCGCAGTGTGAGAGGGGTTGGCGGTGTGAGCTCGTGGCGTGTCTGTAGTGTTCACACTGAAAAAGAAAGATTTGTTAAGGATTAAAGCAGTTTTTCACTACCAGACTTTCACAAGACTTTTTGTGTGTGTGTGTGTGTGTGGTGTCCCCTGAAGGGATCCGTACTGGGGCCAGTGTTACTGATGTCAGGGGAAGGTTAGGTTGGATATTAGAGAAATGTTCTTCACCCAGAGGGTGGTTGAGTACTGAACAGGCTCCCCAAGACAGTGATCACAGCACCAAGTCTGACAGAGCTCAAAAAGTGTCTGGATGATAACTCTCCGGCATGTGGTGTGACTCTTGGGGATGGTCCTGTGCAGGGCCAAGTCAACATATTCTGTACTTCTGTGAATATCTTCTTTAATTATATAGACGAAGAGGTCAAGTACACCCTCAGCAAGTTTGCAGATGACACTGAGCTGAGTGGTGCTGTTAACACTCCTGAGGGATGGGATGACATCCAGAGGGAGGTGCATCCACAGGAATCCCATAAGATTTAACAAGACCAAATTTAAGGTGCTGCACCAGGGTCAGGGTAGCACCTAGTATGAATCCAGGTGGGGGATGAACAGATCAAGAGCAACCCTGTCGAGAAGGACTTGGGGGTGCTGAAGGATGAAAAGCTGGACATGACCCAGCAATGTGAACTTGCAGCCCAGAAAGCCAGTTGTGTCCAGGGCTGCATCCAAAGCACGTCAAGAGAGGTGATCCTGCCCCACTGCTCTGCTCTGGTGAGACCCCACCTGTAGTGCTGCCTTCAGCTCTGTTGTCCCCAGAACAGGAAGGACCTTGACCTGTTGGAGTGAGTCCAAAGGAGGCCACCAAGTTGATTAGAGGGACGGAGCACCTCTCCTATGAGGAAAGGCTGAGAGAATTGGGCTTGTTCAGAATAGAAAAGAAAAGGCTTCAGGGTAACCTAGTTGTAGCCTACCAGTACCTGAAGGGAACCTACAAGAAAGATGGAGAGGAACTATTTACAAGAGCATGTAGTGACAGGACAAGGGGGAATGGATTCAGAATAAAAGAGGGTAGGTTTATTAGATATTAGGAGGAAGTTCTTTGCTGTGAGGGTGATGAGATACTGAAACAGGTTGCCCAGAGAAGCTGCGGATGCTCAATCTCCCTTGAGGTGTTCAAGGCCAGGTAGGATGTGGCTTTCAGCAACCTGTTCTAGTGGAGGATATCCCTTCTCATGGCAGGGGATTGACACAAGATGAGCTTTGAGGTCTCTTCCAACCCAAACCATTCTGTGATTCCATGATTCTGTGATAAAAATACTTATTCTAACTCAATCAATAGGTACATCTGCATATTCAACAGCAGGGTTATCAGGGTAATGAGATGGCAGGCAGGACCCCTCAGGATGGAACTGAAGCAGCAGCTTTACTGGTTTGTCATTGCTGGTGATGGTGTGCAAGGCAAAAAGAACTTGGATTAGTTTCTCAGAGTGTCAACTAGAAAAATGTCAGTATTTCTGAAGAAAACCTTCTGACTGATGCACGGGAAGATGCACCTAAGTATGAGGAGGAACTTCTTTACGGTGCAGTGACCAAGCACTGGAACAGATTGCCCAGAGAGGGTATGGAGTCTCCCTCACTGGAGATATTCCAGAACCATCTGGACACAATCCTGTACCATGTGCTCTGGATAATCCTGCTTGAGCAGGGATATTGGACCAGATAACCCACTGTGGTCCTTTCCAACCTGACCCATTCTGTGATTCTGCGACTCCCTAATAATGGAGAGATTAATTTTTTCTAACACCCCCAAATGCATAAAGCCACAACAGAGCTACAATAAAAAGTATAAGTGCAAGCCAAAAGACGCCCAGAATTTATTTAATGAGAAATTGGCACATTGAAGTCACTGGTTTCAAAGACTAGAAGAAATCATGAGTATTAACTCAGAGAGCCAAGTCTTGCACAGTCATTCCATTATTAGATATTACTAAATCAAAGCCACCTTTGTTCTATCTACTAACGGTGGCTTTTAATACTGCATTTTTGCCTCTTCATTGCCAAAGATGAACCTTGTGACAAACAGCACTAATCTCCTTCCCTATGAAATCTGGAAGGCTTTAGGTTTCAAAATAAACAAATCACTCCTCCTCAAACATTTTGTGTTTTAAAGACAATGTTGTAGTTCCACCAAGATTTAGAGTGGGCAGAGTGCATATTTCCATGGAAAAGTGGTACCTTAATAACCCAGTCTGCCACATCAGCACCAGGACTGCCATGGGACAAGTAGTTCAGCTTGGAGTATCATGAGTCCTTCAAGAGAGGCAGAGTGAACTAGGCTTTTGATTTCTTGGGAACAGGACTGCATTTCAATCATGGATCTACTCATGGTTGAGTACAGAGGTCAGGCAGTCTCTGGGAAGTAAAAGGAACACAAACCCTTCCGCTTTTTGTGCAAAGCAAATTTGGAATCAGATAAACTGCTTTTATCATTTTCAATACCTAGTACTACAGGCTTGGTTTGCTGAGGCATAACACTAACAAGAAGTAGTTCTTTATGTGTGTGCAAATACAATTAATAACAAAAATGTCCAAATAATTTTATAGATGCTTAGCAACAGAAGATGTTTAGTGCTACCTTTTTGAACCTGCTCTTGTCCTTAACAATAGGAACCGTCTCTATTGTCAAACAAGCAGACATTATTATATTCTATTTACTTGGTAGACTTTTTCTTTTACCCTGTTTACTGTTTCAGTAAGCTCATGCTGGCTGCTAGTTGAAGTATTATTGTGACGATTTTAGTCTGTGCAGATAATATAAATTTCATTTAGCAGTCTGACAACCAAATAGTGTCCTTAAGTCATGGCTGTTTCTAACCAGTAAGGACTGGATTTGGAGAAGCAATGTATACATGGGATCCTACTGCCGTGTGAAATGAGAATTCAGCTTTTTGATTCTTCTCTGTTTTGTCAATACTGAGGATTTTAAAAAGAACTAACTCCACAGATCCTTCTGATTTGTTCATATGTAAGCCAGAATACCAGCGACCAAGGAGCCTGTGAAAGCAAACACAGAAGTTAGAGGCTTAGAACAGAAGTAATCCAATAAGTAAACCCATTAGATTAACTTGTCTCCTCTTAAAAATTATATTCTTAAATTCAATCTCATGTTGTACTGGTTCCCAGAGAGGTTGTGAACTTCTCATCCCTGGAGGTGTTCAAGGCCAGGTTGGATGGGGCCTGAGCAGCGTGGTCTAGTGGAAGGTGTCCCTGCCCAGGGGGTTGGAACCTTATCTTTAAGGTCCCTTCCAACCCAAACCATTGTATGATTCTATGATTTTGTCTTTCATACAAAAATCGTAACATTACATGTGGTTAGGCCTACCAAATCCTTCACAAGACACCTAAACCTCTTTCTTTTTTCAGCTTGCCAACTCATGAATGTTTGACCTGAAATGTTTCATACTTGTGGGCTACTTCGGGCTGAATGCTTTTAAATTTTTTAAAGGGTTTACCTGTTCTGAAACCTTAATCAGAAAATGACAGAGTTTGCTTTGCATAAAATGTATATCCTGCACCCATTTAGTTGAGATGCTCTTGTTTTGGTTTGGTTTTTTTTTTATTTCTTTTTAATTCTTATGGACTTAAAAAAGGTAATCACATGTAAATTTGCTTTTAGGAATTTCCCTTTGCTCAAACTAACAGCAGGGTTCCAGTTCCCAGGCTCCAGTTACTGCTGCCTGGCTTAATTGCAGAGCTGGAACTTTAACAGCCCAGCAGTGTGCAGGAGAAAGGTTGCCAGCCTGAATACAAGAGGGGTGAAAATGAGACCCAGGAGGGAAAAGAAAGTAATTCTGGGATCAAGAGAGAAGGAGGAATGAAAGTATGAGGCATGCAAAGGTTGTCCGGGGCTGGGAGTAAGAAGGGAGCATTGGAGAGTTTGGGGAAGGGAGAAAGGAGGGAGCCTGAAATTGTAAAAAAAAGAAAGGAAACTGGCTAGCAATTAAGCAGGACAATGTTTTCCAAATTAAAGAGGTATAAAATGCAACATGAGAGAAGTGACCCTACATGCAGCTGTGTAATGCACTACATTCAGCTATGCTAACTGCAATTAAAGAAACTGAGAGACTCAAATAGTGTTGAGGAAGAAACTCCTCACATTTTAATGCTAATTGTTCTTGTAAAGAGAGTTAAAAGGCACATACCATTCGCATCCAGGTTGGTATAAAGCCTTTGTACAGAGACATAAACCCTTCACCCTGGACGGTTTGAATCAAGCAGTCCGTGGAAGACTTATATAGCAGACCTCTAGGAACGTGCACGGAAAACAAACAGTGTTAGGATTACAAATGTGTAATTTTAAAAAAATCACATCCTGCTCATAAAAATAATTTGTTGCTGATATTTCTTTACAAGCAAAAGCTCTTTTGTAAGCTCCTTGGAATCTAATCAGAACTAAAATCCACTGGAGTAACTGGCTATGCTTAGGTGGCCATCACAACAACGCCCTTCAGACATTTACTAAATCAGTAAAATCATCATCAGAAAGATGAAGAGCAAATCATAAACTTAGCACTTTGCTTCCAGTGAAATCGGTGAGATTTAGGGTTTTCATTTTGCTTCTGAAAAGTTGGTCTCCGAAGTGCCCACACCTTCCCTGCTTGTCTCTCGGCTGGTTCATTATTCGGGTTTTGACCACGTCAGCAGGAGTTCCCAGAACAGCCGCTACCAGGCCAGAACAGACACTGCCAACAGCAACAGATACTTAAAGAAGAAACCAATATGTATTATGACAACTGTAGTATTGTGATTCCATTTCTTATAATAGAGATATATTACAACAGTTATCATAAAATCATGAATAATAACTTGTAAAATAAACTTGGCTTGGGAGAAGGCTTGCTAGTATTGCTCTTGCTGAGATGTCCTCCCAGCTACCCTCACCTCTGTGTGCTGTTCTCAGGCAGGAATGAAGGACCTACAACACACAATTCATTATATTGTTTCTATAAAGTAGATTTCTTCATAATTAAGGGAGTAAAAAAGGTTGTTCTGCAGGGGTTATATGACTATGCTCCCACAGATGAGAGCAAAGGTGTTTAAATGCACCAGCAGGCACTTGTAGTGAGGGCAGTTTGCACATTCTTTCTCTTGTGTCTTTTGTAAAGTGATACTCTCTCAGGAAAAAAAAATAAAATTCCAAAGTTGCATTTCATCAGCAGTATCAAAATCAAAGAATAGGGGCTTCTGCTGACACAGAGAGGCAGATGAAGACAGCAAGACTGGAAGTGCTCTACAGTGGAAAAGGGGTAATCAGGGAATACAGCACCTGGAAACACTGTGAGTCACACTGTTGTCCACAAGTGGCGTGTTCAGAAGCAAGAAGTGTTTCACTGTGTCATAAGTGGTCAGATCTGTAGAGAGGATAATGAGAAAAAACAATACTGTCAGAAGCAAATGGTGTCTGTGCTGTTCATGGCATAGGATGTTCATTTCCGGTGCAGCTCCTCCCATTGGCACAGCTGGCACTCTGCCCCCAGGTTCTGATGATGATTGTGGCACCTAAGTCCTGTCTTTAGACATGTGAGCACATGCCACTTGGTTCCTCACAAGTCTATGGGACCAGATGGGATCCATCCTAGGGTGATGAGGGAGCTGGCGGAAGAGCTCGCCAAACCTCTTCTCTATCATCTACTGACAGTCCTGGCTCACTGGGGAGGTCCCAGATGATTGGAAGTTGGCAAATGTCATGTCCATCCACAAAAAGGGCCGGAAGGAGGACCCAGGAAACTACAGGCCCGTCAGCCTGACCTCGGTGCCTGGCAAGGTTATGGAGCAGATCATCCTCACTGCAATCACGCAGCACCTATAGGATGGACAAAGAATCAGACCCAGACATCATGGTTTTAGGAAGGGCAAGTCCTGTCTGACCAACCTGATCTCCTTTTATGATCAGGTGACCTGTGTGGTCAATGAGGGGAAGGCTGTGGATGTGGTCTATCTGGACTTCAGCAAAGCCTTTGACACCGTTTCCCACAGCATTCTCCTGAAAAAGCTGGCAGCCCAGGGCTTGGACAGGGGCACTCTGTGCTGGGTTAGGAACTGGCTGGAGGGCCGAGCCCAGAGAGTGGTGGTGAATGGTGCTGCGTCCAGGTGGCAGCTGGTCACTAGTGGTGTCCCCCAGGGATCAGTGTTGGGCCCAGTTCTGTTTAATATCTTTATCGATGATTTAGATGAGGGGATTGAATCCACTATCAGCAAATTTGCAGATGACACTAAGGTGGTGGGGAGTGTCAATCAGCTGGAAGGCAGGAGGGCTCTGCAGAGGGACCTGGACAGACTGGAGAGTTGGGCTGATTCCAATGGGATGAGGTTCAACAAGGCCAAGTGCCAGGTCCTGCACTTTGGCCACAACAACCCCCTGCAGCGCTACAGGTTGGGCACAGAGTGGCTGGAGAGCAGCCAGGCAGAGAGGGACCTGGGAGTTTGGATTGACAGGAAGCTGAACATGAGCCAGCAGTGTGCCCAGGTGGCCAAGAAGGCCATTGGCATCCTGGTCTGTATCAAGGAACAGTGTGGCCAACAGGTCCAGGGAAGTGATTCTTCCCCTGTACTCAGCACTGGTGAGGCCACACCTCAAGTACTGTGTCCAGTTCTGGGCCCCTCAGTTCAGGAAGGACATTGAGGGGCTGGAGCAGGTCCAGAGAAGAGCAACAAGGCTGGACTCGAATCCTATGAGGAGAGGCTGAGGGAGCTGGGGTTGTTCAGCCTGGAGAAGAGGAGGCTCAGGGGAGACCTCAACACTCTCTACAACTCCCTGACAGGAGGCTGTAGCCAGGTGGGGGTTGATCTCTTCTCCCAGGCAACTATCAATAAGACAAGAGGGCATGGTCTTAAGCTGTGCCGGGGAGGTTTAGGTTAGATATTAGGAAGAAATTCTTTACAGAGAGGGTAATCAGGCATTGGAATGGGCTGCCCAGGGAAGTGGTGGATTCTCTGTCCCTGGAGTTTTTTAAGATGAGACTGGATGTGACACTTAGTGCCATGGTCTGGTAACCACAGCAGTAGTGGATCGAGGCTTGGACTTGATGATCTCAGAGGTCCCTTCCAACCTGGCTGATTCTATGATTCTCCTTTTTGTTCCCATCTGCTCTAATTTACCTCAGAGGTGATCGTTGAGCTGTGTGTCTGGGTGACCCTCACCAGACCTGCTGCTGGCTCAGCTTCCAGGCTTGGCCTTAGACTTGTCTCATCACCACACACTTCCCTGAGGATCTGGATCTTAGTGAAGTCTCGCTGCCTTCATGGCTCTGCCCTGCAAACCTTGAGTGCTGGGGGCTGGATTGTGGCCTGGTGAGGTCCCTGCTTTGCTGGCCGTGGGATCCCCTCAGCGCCTGGATCACCTTTCCTTAAGCTGAGGCACAAACTGTTATTTTTACGCAATTTGATTTCCACAGGACTGAAACACAGGTGCACAAGGCAGAGGTCACCTGCAGTGAGCTCCAAACGGGTCCCTAGTGTAGGTAATCAAGACACTAAGACTCTTCTTTCTTAAAGTTTCTGTGTGGCCTTATGTGCTGCAGACCAAGTTATTCCATTTACCTCCCATGTTCACCAGAGCAGCCCTCTGGACATTTGGCACCCATCCAGCCCAAAGTCCCCGTATTCCTCCTTCAGACAGGATCTTCAGAAATGCATGGTGCACACCTCGAAACCTGAAATCAATATGCAACTAATAGGTAGACAGCCCAGATACAGAGAAATCTTTGCATATTCCAGCACTTTGCTGCACCAGATCCTCACAGAGGATTTATGCAATTTACACCTGCAAGGATCTGGCCCTCTGGATCCATTTTTTGATCCATCTTTGACTTTCATGCCACAATATTTTACCAAACATACTGGTTGCCTTGCTAAGCAATGATCTGATCTCTAACAGCAGACAACCCTTTGATCCCACACAGCGTTGCAGTAGTAAATGTACAAGACACCAAAAGATGGCAGCAGTTTGGGATGCAAAGAGCAGTGTGTCCTGGTATTTGCAGGAGGGTCTCAAGCCCTGCTGTCTGTGCATCCTGCATGAGCCATTTCCCTCATCCTTTCTTCCAGTTTACTGTCTTTAGAAGGCATCCTTCCCTCCCCATGGAAATATGGTGACCTGGACATGCTGCAGCACAGAGGACAGGTGAGAGTTTGTGGTTCTGGGGCCAATAAATCAGAATAAGGAAGGCAAGTATAAATGAGATAAGGAGAAAGTCTTATGTCCCCCACCCTGTTCACTGCCCAGAGCCATTGTGTGCTTCCCAGACACTGCTCTCCCCCTGAAAAAGCAAAGAGCAGCTAGAGAGAGGGAGTGGCAGAAAACAGAGAGAAACACACTCTGGGCCAGAGCATGATCAGTAACAGGAAAAAAACCACCAGCTCTGAGAGGAACCAACCGTAACGGCTTTCCTTCCAACTTCCTCTTTCCCTCCATCTGCATCTGCACCTTCACCAGATCAGTTGGGCTGGCGAAAAACTGTCCGATGGCACCTGCAGACATGCCTCCAACCACAGCTTTCCTGCCAAACAGGGGGAAATTTGTGCTCCAGAATAAACTGAAAATCTTCAAAAATCACAGTGCTTGAGCTGCAGACTTCAGCAGCACGACCCAGGTGGAACAAGTGTAAATGGTTGCTCCATATACTAATGACCAAAGTGAAGGTAATAATTGTGGTGACTGCAGGTTGTTAGTCAGTAATATTTCTGCCAATTTTAAGAAAGGGTTAAAACTTGCCTGGGGAAAAAAATCAAGGTTGCATTATGCTCCTCACTTAAGGTTTAAAGGCAGGATGGGAAGGTACACAAGTAAGGGATGATGCTCCATATACTACAACTGAATGCCAGTGTGAATTTCTAAACTGATTGCTGATATTTAAGACTTTTCTTTATCTCTCACTGCTGCTAATTGGGTTATGTTCATTTTCTGGTTCTATTTATTTTAGTAAACCCAGAAATTTCAGTAGTATCCATAGTTCCCCCTTCCTGAAGCACCAGCCATGGCAAGTATTTCGTATTAGATTTTCTCAATCTCATCCTAAAACCAGATACATTTTGGACCAAAGATTTGTCTGCAGGACTCCTTCAGTGAGGACAATCCCAAAACAAGCAATAAATATGCATAAATATGCAACATTACCAGAGAGGAAAGGTTTTATCCTCAGCCCTACAAAGCACAGAGTCACGGAGGTGTTCATAAGCAACCATTCGAACGCCAGAGTACACTGTGGGAAACAAAAGCAGGAGAGAGTTCTTGGGTTTGCCATTTCTGGAGGTCACACTGTGAGAGAGACATCAAGAGATCGGTTTAAGACACTCTGGATCTCACCTGGGTCAGCTGGTCACTGCCCTCACATTTATGAGGGCGTTACCTGGTATCAGTGCTACAGATAGAACATTTCAGCATCAGAGAATCTCTCTGGCTGAGCCATGGGTCTGCCAGGAGGCTTTACCTTCATCCTAAGGAGATGTGACTGCATTGCTTCCCCCTCAGCTGATGCCAAACACAAAGCGTCCCACAAATACTTTTGAGGTTTGTTGCTATCACTGTATTTCCAAATAAAGTACAGAAAGCTGTTACCAGTGGCCAACCCCCTAATGCATTTAATCTAGAACTTGTATTCTTCCCTAGTGCTTGCAACCTTATCTTTTTTTCCCAGCCCATCCCCACTTCCCTCAAGTATAAGATATTTATGGTTCTGAGGACTACAGGTGCCTGTTTTGCTTCCTACACAAGGCCTTCCAGCAAAGATGACAGGGAAATTATATTTTGTTTTCCCAGAAGCCAGAATAAGGCATAAGGAGAGAAGGAAGAGTCAATATTGATCCCAAATCCCCTATATATTTCAAAGTGGGATTGCAGGCTAGACTGAAGATATATCACAGATATATCTAAAATACAGATATATCTAAAATACAAAGAGATATATCAAGCTCACTTCAAAAGGCTGTTGGCCACAGAAGGCAGGACCCACGCTTGCCCCATCACAAGCAGATAATCACCTATGTGGCGGTAGACGGCTGGCGTGGCACCTTGCCAGAGCTTCCCCAATCCCTCCTCCTGCACGATTCCTGCTGCCGTGCGCAGCATCCCACGGTACGGGGCTGCCTGGCCGGCCGCAGCTCCATCCTGACGGACAGCAGCCTCACCTTGGATCTGCAGCCGAGTTTTCGTGAGATCCAGGGGAAATGTCACTGAGGAGAAAGGGCAGGGAACACATGTGAATATGAGTGTGGCTGTGGGGAGACCTCCCACGCTGGGAACATCTGCACCAGAACCCCCTGCCAGGCACCACGGGCATCAGGTGCTGTACCTAATGGGTGCAGGAGATTCATGGAGGGGAGAAGATTCACATCCAGATCTGTTAAAAGCAGCTCTGGGCACGAGTAACCGGATTACATTCCCGTCAAACACCAAGTCTTTCTCCCGCATTTCATTTTGCAAATTTGTTATGCAGTATGTGTACTTTCTGAGAGACTCATAATTAAAAATCCTGTTCCTGTTAGTCCCCCTGAATAAAGACCAGTCAAATCTCTCAATTGTCCATGGGGCCTCTCCAATTCTGCCCAGCATAGAGGCAGCACGTTAAGGTCAGGAACAACCCCACACTGGCCATTGTAATGCAGATACACATACAGGCTCACCTACAAACCCATCTACAAAGCTGTCCTACAGACCACCCTAAAACACGCTGCTTTTCTGATTCAGAGACTAAAATCGTGTCTAGCCTGTTATTTCTCTCGCTGAAATAACTGCTGGCCAGAGAAGTAGGTCCAACTTGATTTCAGCTTCCCAGGGCTGCTCCTGAAACAGTATGGATACATGGTTGCTGCCCTCATTTCACTTCCAGGCTGGGAGTTCCTCTCTGGGTGAGGGACCTTCCCAGGCTGTCTCTGGTGGCAAGTGCCCAGGAGCAGGGGTTGTCTTTGGTGTGATTCCTCAGCAACACACCAAGGTCCTTCCAGAGCAGGACTCAGGTGCTGGGGGAATGCAGTCAATGCTCAAAGCCTCAGCAGGTTTACAGTCTATTTGTGCATTAGGTATGGTATTGGTATTCGTGTTTAAAGATTAGGGAAAATTGAGAAGTTACAAATCATTTAGAGCAAGGTAACAGATTTGCCTGTAAGAGCTTGTAGAAATGACACAAAGCATGCTGAAAAATATTCCAAATAAGCTACTTGATCACAAAGCAGTGCTATGCAGATGCCACAGTGCTTCTACCCCACGTTTCACCAAGTAGTTTTCAACCCCATTTTTAAAGCCATCTCCACTGTAACCAGTCATATAAGAGTCAATTTTTGTTTGATTAATTTCCATTAACTATGAAAAGCAAAGTCCTAAAGGAATCAGCCCTTGCTAGTAACTTAGGCAACAAATCTCCCTGCCTCTTTAGTCTTTTCCTGGAAACCCAGCAACAGCAAAGCTTAAACCAGTCACAACTGTTCTGTGTTAATGACTGCAGTCCTTTGGCAAAGATTTCATCCTGAAAAACCCGCCCTCCAGCCACACTCAGGTGACATAAAGCACTTGCAAGGTTTAGATTACAGAAAAGTCACGGTGAGCACAGTGAAATGCACAGATTTGCTGGAGCAGAACACTGAGAAATGAGGCAGCCAGGGGCTGACGTTTTCCCTGCCCCCCGTAAGTAAATTTTGACCCCCTTCCCTCTCGGAAAATCACGATGAGTTGTACCTAGTTCTGCCACAGCCGCTGCACAGGCTGACAGAGCAAATTTGCTGGCTCGGGGCCACCTCTGTGGAAGAGGTAAGGTCTTCTCTTCTTCTGCAGGTGACATCTAGCATCTCACATGAACCAAGGCTCACCAGCCGCCCAGGGTCTGTCTGGAGCAGAGCAGACCCTAGCACAGCTCAGTTCTGGGTCGTTTAGAAGATAAGTTGCTGAAGGTCATGTTTCTCCAGCGCCAGTACCAGGAACTGCAGCAGCCCTGGTGGCTCCTGCAGAGCTGGAAGGTCCTTCTGCAGTGACAAGAGAATCCTGCTCAACAGGCTCCTGGGAAATGTAGTCTGTCCCCGACGCTGCCCTGCGCCAGGAAACCGGCAGTGCAGGTACAGTCACACACACAGTTTTGTCCATTATCATCTGTATTAAAAAGTGTAATCATTAACGAGAGCTCGAGATTACAAGCACATGTGTGGGGGGTGTTTGTTTTACAAGGTGCTGTCGTTGACAGCAGCGCCTCGGGAGCCCCAAACTGCATTCCCATGTCAAACAGCTGCACAGGCATCCATAAGGGATGAAGTGATACAGATCTGGTTCAATAAGAACTGCACTGGCAGCAGTGCCGAGCTGAGGTGATGGAGTGCTCTCAGCAATCTGCCTCTCCTGCGGATTAGGCACGAAGCAGTGCAGTTCGGGATGACGGAAGCTGATCACTGCCCAGAGCCCCGTAAGTGAAAAGTTTAAAGCTTTTCCTGGCTGAATGCTGAAGCCCTGTTAATTGTGTGCTGGTCCTAATTTCTCTTAACATATTTAGGTCCTCATCATTAAAAAAAAAGGTATGTGCTGTTCGAGAGAGGCGTTTCATTTATCACTAAGGCTCAGCTGAATCCCTAAGTTAATCATTAGCCATTAGTCAGTAATCCTCATGCTGAGGATTTGGGGATTTTTTAGGTCACAGAAAATTATTCCAGACCACCTCCCCACACACTTGTCTGACTGCCTGACATTTTGGTGTGTGGTCCCCACTGCAAGGATTCAGACAAACAAAGTGAGCATTGCAGGTGAAATACTCAGCTGAAGTCCAAAGACTTTATGTTGTCATTCACCAGTAATCGGTATTAAACTGCATCCTTCTTTGGGTTAAAATTCACTAGAATTCACACAGTGATAAAGCAGGCTACTGACAAAACCCTGGTTAAAAATGGGAAGAATGCAAACACGCCTGGCTGCAGGGAAGGTACAAGTGGTTCAGAGCCTTTTTCCTGACAGTTCATGAAATCTGCTGTGGCACTTTGTGCCTCCTTCCAAAACTGTTCTCTGGGCTTGGCCACTACATATCAGCCTGCATATCATCGATTCATAATATAGGCTGGAGAGGACCTCTAGAGGTCACCTACAGTCATTGTACAATCCTCTACTCAGAGCAGGGAGAGCTTCAGAGGTACATCAGGTTGCCCAAGGTTTTTTTTGTCACCTGAAAACCTCCCAGGATGAGGATTTCACCATCATCCCTTAGCTGTGCACCTCTGGGTACAGTCTCATTCTGTTTTCTCTATAACCATGTTTTAGGGAGTGGAAAACAACAAGTAGATCTCTTCTTAAAATAAACCCCATAGCATTGCAGATGGAAAGAGCAGCTTTCCATGGTAATTTTTATTCTGAAGAAATAGGTTCTTTTTTAAATGAGACTGATTTAGAGATGGCAACAAAGAAGAATTTTCTCACAGGATTTTTGAAATGAGCCTGACTAGAGATGGATGCTTGCATGGACAGCTCTGTGACGTGTGGAGCAGAGAAAGGCCAGTGCTCATGAAAATCCATAGCTGGAGTTCATACACCCCAAATCCTGAGGGAGACAGCACCAGCAGAGAGAACCCTTCCTATTAATTTATTTCATTTTTTGAGACCGCATTTTTTGGTTTCTTTCCAAAGCCGGTTTGATCAAAGGCTACATATGCAGGGAGGGAGGGTGGACTTCAGATGGAATGGGAAACAGAGCAGCAGGGCCTGGTAGGGCTGTTCTCTCTGTGATGGAGAAAGGCAGCAAGACTGCCCAGTCCTCTCAGATGCTTCTGCAGGTGTTAGTTTACTTGGAAAGGCCACTAACCAATACCTGCCCAGGACTAGGGCCTAGTCTGAGGAAAGCTTGGTAGTGACTATTGCAATGTCATACTGGTTGTATCCTCCTCACATTAGTGCCTTGCAGTTGCATCTCATGTCCTTCATCACGTCTTGCCCCAAAAGCAGAAGCTAAACAAAAACAAACCAACAAGAAGACCAAAACAAACACAAAATCCTTTAATTTATGTCTTCACGTAGGGCTGAGGGCTTGTATTACCTGTACACATAGATCACTTTAAACTCACTACTCAGTCAGTTAATGAAAATATACTCCAATATTCCAAGGTCTTTAGCTCTCTTATCACTACATACCCATTTGTAGGAAAAGAAAGAATTTAATAGATAAACTAAACCCAGGAAATAAACATACAAAGAGCTGTGATAGCTAAACACAGAAGTGTAATAATACCACAGTTAACAGTGATTTAGCTGTTTGTTCCAGACAATTTGTGAAATGGACATCAGCATCCTACTTGACACAGTTGATATATTTGGGCTTGTTTTTCTGCAGCTATGACTGATAGGTAACATCCCAAGGTATTTCAACATGACTGTTTAATGAAGGACATAGATCTGGTTTTCACAGCTCTTGTGATCTGATGTACATCTGGTTGCTTGACTGTGGAGCAAACAGATGAAAGGCTAGAAAAGGTGAGCAGGGCTTGTTGAAGCAAGGAGTCTGGGCATAGCAAGGAGGAGGATCAGGTCCTGGGACTGAGAAGAACAAGAGATTTGGACAAAGAGCCAGAGCAAAAGAAGACAAAATCACACACACCCACCAAAAAAAAAAAAAAAAAAAAAAATCAAGCATTTGAGGCTGGAAGGGACCTGGAATCTGGCTAGTCCTAAGCCCTGCTTAAAGCAGGGTCACCTCGAGCAGGCTCTAAGGACTGTGTTCAGCTGGGTTTTGAATGTCTCCCAGGACTCCCCAGCCACTCTAGGCAACCTGTTGCAGTGCCTGACCACCATCACAATTAAAAAAAAAAATTAAGTGGATTTTTCTCTATTTGTTTATGACCACTGCCTCTTGGCCTTTCCCTGGGCACCACTACAAAGATCCTGGCTCCATCCTCTTGGCACCCTGCCTTCGTGTGTCCATACACACTGGTAAGGTCCCCTGAGCCTTCTCTTTTCCAGACTGAGCTGTCCCAGCTCTCTCGGCCTCTCATCAAATGACAGATGCTACAGCCCCTTTATGAACTTCTTGGCACTTCACTGGGCTCACTCCAGTCTTCTCACACTGGGAAGGTTAGAACTGGACCCAGCACTCCTAGTCGATCTCTCCAGCACTGAGCAGAGGATCACCTCCCTCAACCTGCTGGCAACACTCTTCCTAATGCAGTCTAGGGTACTGTTGAGTGCAAAGGCACATTTCTGCCTTGTGTTTGACATGGTGTCCACCAGGACACAAGATCTGCAAAGTTCCTTTCCAGGCAGATGCCTTCCAGGTACATGAGGTTGTTTCCACTCAGGGACAGAACTTGGCATTTCCCTTTGCTGCACTTCATGAAGTCACTTTTTTGCCCTGAAAAGTTAGACCACATGATCCTTGAGCTTCCTTCCAACCTGGTATTCTGTGGTTTTAAGATAAGTCCCTGTTTGCCCATTTTTTCAGCCTGTTGAGGTCCCTCTGAATGGCAGCACACTCATCTGGTCTATCAGTGACTCCTCGTGGTTTTATGTTCTCTTCTTGCTGAGGGTGTGTGAGGGAAGGCTATGAGACCACCTCCTAGGGGGAATGTTTTATACTTAATGAATTCTATGTGTAATTTTGGTGTGCCACTTCCACATATGCAAAGAAACTAATTTGACCTCTGTACCCTTGTCTTCTGACATTGCAGTGATATAACACAGGTGACCAGCAGGCTTTGAGTTGTCAGTTCAACCTCTTGTTTCTCAGACACTGGACACACATCTAGTCTTTATTGAGATGATCTCAGGCAGGTGAGGAACACCTTTCATAAGGTTTTTCCTTCAGATGATGCCTGCAACAGTTTCTTGCCATCTCACTTGCTGAAAGCTAAAGGTCTGTGAATCACAACCTTTCTGCTTTGTAATCTCAATATTACCAAAAAAGTAATATTTTTAACTGAAGAAAGCTCTGCATTGCTTTGCCAGTGTCCCTGGCCATGTCCCTGGCTGCCTGAGCAGCCTCTCAGCAACAGGCACAAAGTCCAAGGACTTGCCACAGCAACATCTCAGTTTTGCAAGCCGTGGAAGTTGGTCCTCATCCCAGAACAAAGCACAATTGGCTCTGCCTTTCCCAGAACAAGGGCTTGTCCGCTGGGCTGTTTGGTGCTTTGACATCTTGTCTCCATGGCAGTGCTCAGCTGGCAGGGCTGATCAGGGAGGCCTATTCATTAACTCGGAGCCCGGGCCAGCGCGGCCATGCCGGTGCCGCGGTGGACTGAGCAGCTGCTGGGGCAGGCAGCGAGCAGGCAAAATGGATCTCACTCTCCTCTTGGCAGCAGTCCTGGGGCTCCTTATTGTCAAGGCTGTTTTGTTTCAGCTGAGAAACCCGAGCTGCCCTCCTTGCATCAGGAGCTGGATCCCTTGGTTTGGAGCCGCGTTTCAGTTCGGGAAAGCTCCTCTGGAGTTTATAGAGCAAGCTAGGAACAAGGTAATGTCTGTGGCGGCATGCCTGCTCGTGGGTGTGTGCTCAGGGTGGCTGCCTTCAAGGGGAAAGGCAATGCAAAGCTTCTGCCTTAAGTTTTCTCCTTTCCTGTCACATTTTATAACATCAGGAGCATTTAGCTGGTGAAGAATCAGCTTTGTACCACTAATGTTGCTAAGTTGTGGATCTGATCCAGACACAATCTCTGTGCTGTGACTATCCTGCTTGGACCTCTGCTGGTTTGCTTTTGCAGTCTGGCTGCATGTTAATCTTGGTTTCAGATAATGTGGAAAGCTCTGTGCCAAGCGCGGGGACCAGGAAACTAATTATTTGCATGCCTAAAGTTAGGTGAGATTTTTGAGTACCAGCTGGTGTCCCTTAGCATTCAAGAGAGACACAGACATGCTTGGAAGGCAACGTTTTCCGTCCTAAAAAACTTACCAAACACGAGTGTGAAGATTTCCCCCCTGGACATAACTTTCTTTCTCTGTGTCTGTTGGATAAAGACCAAATGGTTAATTTAGGTTAGATGCCTAATTTCTAGGTAGCTAATAATAACTGATATAAAAAAACAGTTTCCCACTTTCATTCAGGGATGATATCACCTGCTACTGCAATGTAGTCAAGCCTCGAGTGTTCCATACTGAAGGATCACACAGCCCACTACTTGCAAAAACTGGCTAAAAATGAAACCTCTGTAACATCCTGAAATTTAAAAAAAAAAAAAACCAAAACAAACAAAAACAAACAAACAAACAAAAAACCGAACAAAAAAACAAACAAGAAAACCAACCAAACAAAAAACCCCCAATGCATACATAAATATTGGATGTTTAAGATTTGCTTTTTCATTTTCAACTGTTAGATTTCATGTTTGTAAGTGCATCTTTACAGTCATTATTGTTATAAACTCATGATGTTAAATGAAAGCAGAGGTTTAAGTATAATTTTTGAGAACATCAGGTGCTGTCAGTCTTGTATTACAGCACATTGGGTTCACCATGGGGTAAGATCATGTGTATGATCTGGAGTTCTTTGGCTTCCTTGTGCTTAATAGGCCAGTTTTAACCTTATATTACTCTGTATTTCCTGTATCTTTCATCTATGCACACCATAATCATTTATTTATTCATTCATCATAGGGCAGAAATGTAGGACTGGAAGAAAACTCATTCCAGCCTGTTCTCCTCCTATTTCAGAGACCATATAATCCTTTAAATAAACTGATCAAGCCTCACTTATATAATCCAGTCATAACATTCTTTTACTTTTCTGATATGAGGCTGTTAGAGAACTTCCCCACCCTGTTCTGTTGCAAACACGTCCTGGTGGCAGCCAAATTAAAGCAGCCTGCCAATCTGTCCTTTCCGGTGCAGTCCTTCTGGGGACAGCTGTTTCACCATGACTTAAACTTCCTTTAGTTGCCTTTTTTTCCCAAGAAGCTTTTAGCAAAATCTCTTGGATGAAATTTTAAAACAAACCTGGCAGAAGAGTCTTTTTTGGGGGCTCATTCACAGACTGAATGAGCAAAGCATTTACATGTTTGTGTTGATGTACAAATGCACACTTAGAGGCTCTGGGTTCGTTAATTTAGGTGTTTGTTTGCCTGGAGACCCTATAGGCTGCTAGTGGTGCTGTGGCAGCTGCTGACACATCTGAGCACACCAAAAACACCTGATGGACTTTGTTAACCCCAGGTTTTTTTGGGATAGAAACTAGAACAAGAAACATTTTCCGTGGGAGAAAACTCTAGATAAGGCAAAGAAGAGGGAAAAGGCTTTCTTACATCTCTCCCCTTTGTTTTTGTGTTTGCAGATAGGACCTTTCCTTTGACTTTGTTTTTAGTCCAGCAAATCAGCATCCTTGTGACCTCTCCCTGAGGTGCCCCTGGGCCAAGAGGGATGTCTCCATCCACACCCCCCCTACAAGGTTGGCTGCAGCAGCAGCATCTGACAGTCCCCCTGTCCCTGAGGAGGGCTGCTTTTTTGTTTTCCCCTTCCTCTCCTTAAACACTCCAGGCACTGCAGAGTCTCCCTCCCTTCCTACCTCCCATGCTGGCAGGCTGTGCTGAGGCCAGGAAAAATAAGCCTTTTCCTGCCTGCTCCCTTTTAAAGGAGTAGGCACTCTAGCAGAGTACAGCCAAACAAAACATGTGCTGCTGCCAAAGGGGTCATTAACAGGCATTGCAGGGGTTGCAAAATACATCGGCAATAATTCCAGGCTCCTTAATATTGCCAGAACAGAGTTAAGTGTCCTTAGCACGAGCAAGCTGCCCTTGTAAAAGGTGGTGCAGAAACGGGCTCTAGGCAGTGAGAAACCTCTTCAGCTCCATAGGGTCATTACCTTCAGGGGAGACTCTTGCAGTTAGAAAATTCCTCCTCTGGATAAATCCTTCAGCCTGCCAAAGTGACACTCATTTCTTTCTTAATATCTTAATTCCTTTCTTTCTTAATTCCTTTTCTGTCTGTCCCTCACTGCTTTCTCTCTCAAGCCCTGGAGTAGCACAGCAGACTTCCACTACTTCCAGCCTGCACTTTTCTTGAAGTTTGCTGCTTCTATTTTCCTCCTACAGAAGAATCCGTGGGCTGGAAGAATTGTCTGGTTTCCCCCTTGTGTCATTACTGGGACTAAGAAAAGCAAGTTCCCCTGCTCAAATAAAATATTTAATCTCCCATCTAATAAAAGATACCACCTCTTCCTCCTAAAGCTGCCTGCCTGGTTAAAGCAGTTTTGCAGGTGGTCTGGGATGGGTAATCAGGGTCACTGTGCAACGTAAAATACAGGGAGAGGTGCTTAATGAGGAGTTCAAAGGATGAAGCTCCTCACTTTGCCTGGCAAACATGACGTGAGTTAGTAAGGAATTTCAAATTCTTCTTATCAGTTTGCTTATTAAGCTAACAGGAAAAGTTCAGTTAAACCCAGGAGATTGTTCTGCACTGTTGTAGGGACTTGTGGGATCCATATATCCCTCTCAGTGTATTGACTGCTTTTGAGACATGGTGCCATATCTCAGGACTCATCAGATGCCTCTTGGCCTTACTGTCTTGTGTGCGGCTGGGCAAGGGATGGCTCGCTGGGTTACAGGGCAAGGGACATGAGGAGGAGAAACAGGCTGGACAGGAGGACAAGGCTTCTGGTGGAGCATTTCCATAGTCAGTGTCCGCAGCCCAGTCCCTGAAGGTCTGTGGCCCTGGTTCCATGCAGAGAAGACCAAAATGCTGGAGTCCCTGAGATAAAGAGGGGTCACGGCACTGACCTCATGTGTGTGGGTGTGTGCCAACGGAGAGGAAACCCACCCAGTGCTCCCAGCTTCCAGCACGACTCTTGATGCAACTGCAGCTGTCCCAGCTAAGAGTAGTTGCTCCCTGACTGTCAGTGCCCCATGGAAAAATGGCTGTTTCCCTGATTTCCTTCCTTTGGGGTTTTGGAGAGCATCCTTCTGAAGTTTTTATTTCTCTGTAGAGAGAAATAAATTTTTATCTCTCTGTGAGAGAAATTCCTCTCACCATGGCACTGCAGTGTCTCCCAGTCTTTGGAAAAAACAGAGCTTTCATGAGTGAAAGCAGTAAATCCTGAGAGGGTTTTTAGTTTGCTTTCTCTGTCTCTGTAGTAATCAGAGTCTAGTTGCTATTAGTTCAAAATTGATTTTATTTTAAAATTAGTTTAACTACATTGTAATGTTAATTTAAAAATATTATTTGAAAACAAGCAGAGTACGAATTCACTGATTTTTAGCCAGCCTGATAATGAGGACCTGGACATAAAATAGCAACCTTAGAAATTTAGCTATTATAGAATCATAGAATCATAGAATGGTCTAGGTTGGAAGGGTCATTAAAGCTCATCTTGTTTCAACCCCCCTGCCATGGGC
Source organism: Corapipo altera (assembly GCF_003945725.1). Taxonomy (NCBI): domain Eukaryota; kingdom Metazoa; phylum Chordata; class Aves; order Passeriformes; family Pipridae; genus Corapipo; species Corapipo altera. Next base: position 2,481,351 of record NW_020884953.1, on the reverse strand, counting down.
AGGGACACCTTCCGCTAGACCAGGTTGCTCACAGCCCCATCCAACCTGGCCTTGAACACTTATTATTAAAACAATATTTTATTTATTATTACCCAGAGGGTCTGAACAGTCATTCTTTCTTTAATAATTTACAGTTGAAGGACACAATCAAAATTCAACTGATGTCAAGAGGAATATTTTCTTGGCTTCAAAGACCTTTTGATAAAGCAGACTTTAAATACAGACACAGACAGCAAAAGAAATGGTTACAACCAATGGCATAAACCATGTGAGCAAGATGGAATGATTTTTTATGCCTACATCTCACAGACAGTAGATACTGCACATCTGTTTTCTAGTTTAGAGTATTTCCAAGTGTCAGTGACCATTTTCATAATGTAGGAATTCAGAAGTGAATGCCTATTGCTGAAAGTTTTGAGAGGGCTCTAGGATATTAGATTAAGGGAAGATGAAAGAATGATTTATGGCATCAAAAACCTTCCCTGAATGTAAGTCAATCTGTTCTGCTCAAAGCTTGTTCGCTATTTCGATATTAATCTTTCAACATCTGTAAAAGAAAGAAATCATTGGAAAGAGAAAAGAAAAGAAAAGAAAAGAAAAGAAAAGAAAAGAAAAGAAAAGAAAAGAAAAGAAAAGAAAAGAAAAGAAAAGAAAAGAAAAGAAAAGAAAAGAAAAGAAAAGAAAAGAAAAGAAAAGAAAAGAAGAAAGGAAAGAAAAGAAAAGAAAAGAAAAGAAAAGAAAAGAAAAGAAAAGAAAAAAGAAAAGAGAAAAAAGAAAAAAGAAAAAAGGAAAAAAAAGAAAAAAGAGAAAAAAAGAAGAGCAAGGGAGGGGAGGGGAGGAGAGAGAAGAGAAGGGAAGGGAAGGGGAGGAGATGGGAGAGGAGAAGGAGAGGAATAAAAAGATGTAGGAGTGGGGATTTTTTGCTAAAAAACTGTAGATTGAAATAGGTATAATTATGGATTTTAACACTGTGGGTACTTCACTGTGGCAGCCAAGAGATGCAGTAGATAGTCCATCCCTTGGATTCTCTAAATCCAGGTAGGTTGTATTGTTTGAAATGTAATGTAATTCAAGTATAAAGTGTTACTCTCAGAGAAGGAATCCCTTCTACTCTGCAAAAGGTCAGGTAGCCACAGATCACATTCCCTTCTGGTCCCTAAGTCTACAAATTTTGGTATGATTTGTGTTCCTCTTTGTGCAGTCTTGAGCCAAGGTGTACAGAGAGCAGAAAGGACGAGCTCCTCCCTCCTGACCTCTCAGCAGCACTGAGTTAACAGTGCAGTAATATGAAATCTTTGTTTGTTCCAGTATGGACCCGTGTTCACAATATTTGCTCTGGGAAAACGATTTACTTTTGTGACTGAAGAAGAAGGAACTGAAGCATTTTTTAAATCTGAAGACTTAAACTTTGAACAGGCAGTACAACAAGCTGTCAAGAATGCAGGTAACTGAGACCTGGCTCTTTTTTAAAGGAAATAAAATCTAGTTACCCAGGAACATTAAAGCAAGCCAAAAGCCCACTGACTCTTTGATCATACCTTAAATGCTTATTTTAACCCATGACCATACTGTGAATTGAAGGTGAAACTCAATTTCTCCGTGTGGATCCAGCACTGTAAACCTGCAAAGTGATTTGGATTCAGTCACAAGGAAGCAGAGGTTTCTGATCCAAGGACTGTTATTACTTTCATCATCAAGCAACCCAAGTTTGAGATCAGGTCCTTTTCTGTGGCTGGACACTCCTCCTGTGTGTACCGTGTTTGGAGTGAGTGTAGTCCTATCACTTCATTTGAAAATCAGCTTGTAGCAGTAATTAGTTGTTACCCTGTGGTACAACAGGCATTAAAAATGGGCGAGGTATATATCCCATCCAGAGTGGCATGCTCTATCAGCTCATGTGCTTATATCCTCACAGAATAGCACAGACAGCAATTCTTTGAGTAGTTTGGCAATTTTGGACTGTGAAATAAGAGAGAAGCAAATTGTCAGAGAGATTAAATCACAGAATCTCTGTGGCTGGAAGGCACTGTTGGAGATTGCCTGGTCCAAGTCCCTGCTCAGAGCAATGTCAGTGACAGCAGATTGCTCAGGGCTGTGTCTAGTTGGGCTTTGAATATCTCCAGGGCTGGAGACTCCTCAACCTGTTTGGGCAACCTGTTCCTGTGTTTAATCATCCTCACAATAAAAACTTCCCTGTGTCTCAGTGGAGTCTCCTTTGTTGCCATTGTGCCTATTGCCTCCTGCCCTGAGAAGAGCCTGGCTTCATCTTTCTTCTACCACCAGATATTTATCCACAGTGACAAGACCCCCTTGAGCCTTCTCCTCTCCAGGCTGAACAGTCCCAGCTCTCTCAGCCTCTCCTGAGAGGATGTGCCACTGTAGAAAGGTGATACAAACTTTTTTCTTGGGATAATTTATTTTTCATTACAGTCAGTTCTGTGGATGTGCATGCACATCTCTCTATATTCCACTGGGGGGAAGTGTCTGGATTGTTGATTCTGGCACTGAAGCTTCATGAGGCAGGAAGATGTTACACAGACTGGTAAAAGCAGAGGGCTCACCAAAATTTTTACTGTAAGAAGCTTCTTTAGAAAGAAGCTTACAGAGTATTTCACTCTAGGAAAATGAGGGTTAAGGCACTTAAATTACAGTCAAAAGTTAAGTGTAAAAGTTTTCACTCTGTCTTTCAGTGAAAATCTACTTTGTCTACTTTCCAAAATGTTTCTGTTTCTTTTTGTATTTAGTTTCTGTCCCTGCAGAAGCATTTTATCAGAATCACAGTAACCTGTACAGCATGATGAAGGGGAAAATGAGTCCTTCCAATCTGCACATGTTCACGGGCACTTTGTGTAAGGAGCTGCATGAGCACATGGCTCAGCTGGGCATGGAGGGCACAGGCGACCTCAATGACCTGGTAAGGTAAGGGAGTTTTGCAGCACATCTCCAATGCAGGGGTGTCCTACATGGGAGCAGAGGTGTCACTGTAAAGCAGGTGGAGCTCAGGCTCTCAAGTGTTACAAAAGTTTTGTCAGGATGCTCATCACAGATTCTCTGCTTCAGGTGGCTCACAGAGCAGGCAGGGTTTCATCTAAAGGTGGTTTTTCCCAGCTAGGAGAAGCATCTGAATTGCCTGTTTGAAAGAAAAAGAAAACATGGAATCTTCCAACAAACCCTGTTTCCCAGAAGATGGGATAAAAACTTCACACTTTTATAAAGAACTTAAGAACAGACAAAATGCTTGATCTTCAGCAGGTTGAAAACTTTTCATGTTTGGGCCAAGCCTAGGCCAAAACTTAACTAATCCTCTGCAACTGACTTTGCTGCCAGAACTTCATTCTTCATGTAAAAAAAAATCCCTTTACTGACAGTTTCATGTGACAACAACAGAGCTCTTAACTTCTCCTTTTTCCTGGTCATCTGGGACAACATCTATATCTTGTCTGTCCATCAGTACTAGAAGTTGAATATTCATAGAATCATAGAATAGTTTGAGTTGGAACCTCCTGCCATGGGCATGGACACATTCCACTAGACCAGGTTTTTCAAAGCCCCATCCAACCTGGCCTTGAACACTTCCAAGGGATAGGGCAAATATTGTCTGTTTCTAACACCAGGTTGTCTTTTGCTGACTTTTTCTGCATAACACAGCTTTTACTGCAGCTAAAACACTCAGCACCTGTCACTGCAATTGCTGCAATATGGATTAACTGGGGGAAAATATGGGGAAAAGGGGCTTTGAAACCCTCCCATTATCACACTTGTCTCAATAATGGGGTGCAAAAACTTACATCCCATGATGTTTCCCCACCTGTCTTCTGAGATCAAATTCACATCTGCTTCTTGTGAAAAAATGGGCATCATTGGATTGGTGGTGACCCATACCACTGCCTGGTGTGCTAATGTTGGCTCACATTTTCCTGTTATTCCCCTTTTGAATCCATCTGTGGTCTTTTAACCTGGGATCAAGTTTCTGTGGACAGGGACCTGTTGTTCTGTGCTGTACTGGCACCAGTACAGACTGTGGTCCACAAGAGTCAGTGGTGCCATGAGCCTACAAATTACACATGGAGCATTCCATCCTACTGCATCCCTGATGTGTTCTTTCCACTTCCATGGCTGTCCTGGCATTCACATCAGCTGCTATTTGTTTAAAATTTAAAAACCCAAGTTATTTGCTAGATGATAAAATACAGAATCCATAAAAGTCATCCACAGTAAATCTGGGGGTGGGGGTGATCTGTTCTTACAAGGCAGAGTAAAAGAATTGGAATGCAATGCCCAGGATAGCTGTTATTTAGCTGCCTCAAAACTAAATCCACAGAGCCACCAGATGGCCCCAGCTTCCTTATGATCTTTAGAAAAGCAGGACAGTGAGCGCTATTCCCGGTTTAGCAGAGGCTGGAACCTTGCAAAGACCGTACAGGAGAAGGGTCTGAGAAGGGAGCTCAGAGTTTGCAGGATAACGGAGGAACAAGCAGGGAAGGAGTGAGATGAAAACAAAGGAATATTGTCCAGCAAAGCTGCAGACAGAGGAAGGAAGTTTTGGGGTGTGTGGTCCAGAAGGGTTTGTGCAATGCCTGGAAGGTTCACGTAGGCCGACCTGAAATGAGAGGGGTTGTTAATGGGGAGAAGGGACCTTGAGGCCCAGAGCTTTCCTGCCACTGCTCAGGTGACCAAATGATAACTGATGAAGTTCAGCCACATGCAGAGGACCAGCCTGAGGTTTATGTATCTCCAAGTCTCTGCTTAAAATCTTAAAAAAGGGTGTGAGTGTAGTATTGTGCCAGCCCTTCCGTACCAGCATGATGCTTGAGTCCCACAAGTGCTGGCAATTTAACACACTGCATCCTGACCTAAAACTGCTGCCATGGCTTCCTATGGCCCCTAAGTCTTGGGGATCTTGTCCTTGCAGGCATGTCATGTATCCAGCAGTGGTGAACACCTTGTTTGGGAAAGGCATCTGCCCGACAAGTCAGAGCAAAATCAAGGAGTTTGAAGAACATTTTCAGAAGTACGATGAGGACTTTGAATACGCTTCTCAGATGCCTGAGTGCTTCCTGAGGTAACAACCTTGCTTAGGTAGGCAGGGTCCAGCTTGGACCTGCCAGGGAGCAGCAGAACAGGGCAAAGGGCAAAGGCCTGAGCCTAAATGTGAGTCCCAAGCTCAGGGGGTCTCCAATGAGGTGTCCCTCTGATCTCTTCCATAACTTCGTTGTTTTCCCAGCAGACCAATCTTAGATTATGTGGCTGCACTGTTGCAGAGTTGACCTTGGGTAGAGAGACCCAATTTCTGAGGGCGGGAAGTGCTTGTAGAGCCTGTCAGTGCTCCCAGGGCCATGATATTGCCTTTAACACCCCAAAATAGCCTTCAGAAAGAATTGAGGGTACTCTAAAAATGTGGCTTTGATTTTCTTCAGGAGGATCATACTTGAAAAGACTGGCCTAAGCAATCTGTCCAAAGCCACAATGAAAACGTGGTGAAAAGGTAGGAAAATGCAGGAGTCTTGCAGCCACAGGTCCTGGCTCTAGGATGAGGTCTGGCCAAGGTGAAGGTCTTGGACGTGCTGTTCTTCATGTCAGTCATCACATCAATCAGTCAGACTGACACTTGGCTATCCATCAACTGACTGCTGCCCAGGGGCTTTTGGAAAACAAACTAGGAGTCCTTCTCATGGAAAAGGAAATGCTGGTTTGTGCTGCCTCACTTAAGTGCTTCTTGTTTGTTGCTTTTCTTTACAGGAACTGGTCTAAATCCAAAAAATGGCTTCTAAAATTATTTGAGAAAGTAGTGTTGGATGCTGAAAGGACCAACCCTTCAGACACCACATCCAAGGTAAACATCCCAGGCTAGGAAATAAGATGACTTTGTTGTATATTCTCACTGAAGCAATGGAGGACAGGAATTATTTCAGTACTGGAAGAAATAAATCAAATGTGTCAACTTTTATAGCTATGCCTTCATTGTCTAGTATTGCTGTTACCTGCAGTAGGACAGATCCAGATCCACAACTTTGACTTCTACTCCTCCATTTAGTTTATTTCCAACAATTCTGAGGATTAATGTCTTCCTCTGGGGAATTTTAAGCCAAGGGTTCAGAGCTGTGATCCATTGCCAGCCTCCAGTATCACACTGCAGTGAGCAGTTGAAAGAGGTGAGAGAAAGATCCTTCAGTTGTTTCTCTGAGGGCACCACGCTGTGAAATCTCAAAACCTTACATGTACTATTTTTAAACCCTGGTGTAGAGTGAGTAGGTTGTCCAACAGCCAGACTAGTAGAAAATAGCAGATTACTGGATTGGAAGCCAAGTACCCTAAATATTGATTGTGTCAAAGCTGTGATAAGTTGTTCCCCTGGTTATTCTCCTTAGCTCTGGCAGGAATTCTGTTGATATGGCTGACAAACGTGATAGCAGACTGGCCTGGGAATTTTGATCTACCAAATGGTTGTAGAACGGGTCATTAAACAAAACAAGTTTTATTTAGACTTTAAAAGCTTTACATACCACATTTTCTTTCGCAAAATAAAACAGATTAATGGAAAGAAAGAGAAGGGTGGAGAGGGGATGGTGGGACCTAAGAAGATGCACAAAGTAGGAGGCACAAACTTGGTGTCTTAGATTGGATGGGAATCTGGAAAAAAGATCAGTAATTTTTTATTCAAAGTCAGCCTTTTTCCCTCTGAAAAGTAGACAGGAAGCTTTGTCTTGAATGCATGGTTGCCTTATATTTAAGGAAATACTATAAACAAAAGCTGATCCTAGAACATTACACAGTTGCTATAGTTTCAAAGAATATCCACCCGTTGAGGTCACTGCTTAGGTCACCTACAAAGTGCCTGAAACCAGGGAGTTTACTGATATATCAGACCATCTCTTCATAACAAGCATGAACAGAGAGAACATTTTCTTCATTTTCATTCATTCAACTGGTTCATTCCCATTTTCAGGTTCTTTAGAGGAGTAGAGCAGGAGTTAGAATAGAATTCTTCCATGTGTAAGCAACAATAGGGATTGAGGGTGCCCAATTCCTTAAAAACGTTAAGGAAATTGAGATCAGTGCAAGTATTCAGTAGGGATTCACATGGAGCACTGAGTGCTTCTTGCTCTCTGCCTATGTGTGAGTCTCACTTACTCTCAACAGCTGTCATCTCTACTTTGTGGTTGCAAAAAAGCCATGACTAATATTACTTCTCTTTGATAAACTAATCCTTGAATTCTAGTAAGCCCTACCCTAAACACTTTTAATATTTTGGAAATAGCCATTATCTTTTATTTATAACAGACACTACTGCAACATCTTCTGGACAACTTGCAAGGAAAACATTTAGCTCCCAATTATGGTCTCCTCATGCTCTGGGCTGCCCAAGCAAATGCTGTCCCCGTAAGTACATCAGCTACAGAAACATCTTCTTTCTATTCTGTTCAAAAGCCTGTATTTGGGAAGCAAAGACTTTGAAGCAGAGGTCACACACACACTGCATGGATTCCAAAGAAGGGATTATCACGCCCACATGCATCACTACAAATATACCCAGGCTGCAATGTCACAGAAGCAATGACAAGAAAAGCTCTTCTTGTATTTTTCCTAAATTATGTTGTCCCCTATCATAACATTTCAGGAACATAAGCCTCATAGCTATTAAGATCACAGTCTTAAGCTGTGAAGAGCATTTAACTCTGTTTTGAAGCACTGTGGCTGTGTTATAGTAAAGACTCTATTTTAGATATCCTGGTGTTACCAATTGTAAAGAATATCAAAAGCATAATATAGAGTAACTTCATCCATGTGTAAATCCTTGAGTGAATTTGTCTCTTTCATTTTAGGGGATCTGCTGTAAAAATGCCAGAGGAAGAAAAGCAATAGTTTGATTCTACTTCTGTTAAATTTTGTCCATGTTAGAAAAGGATTTGCTGGATTAATGATCCTGATATAAGTATGCTAACAAACCCAATATATCTAACACAGCTTAGGCTGACCAAAGACATTTATAGGAATTTCTCAGATGAAAAATCCATAGCAGCACAACCATCCTTTATTTACCATGACTACTAAGCCCTTTCCAGCACAGTTACGTCCATTACAGATGTGATGTAGAAAAACATGATAGTGAGTTATTTTTATATGTACCCCTAATGGATATATCTATGTTTTTTGTAGATTGGATATCACTGAAATTTAGCCTAAGGGAAATTCATCCATTTCAGTGAAGTTTCTGTGGATTCATGTGTTGGTATAAGTGGGAGGCATAGCCTGCTGCCTGTTATCAGGATAACTGACATTCCTTCCACAACACTTACTCCTGTAATATTCAGCTGTAAATAGACATACAGATATTTCGCTGTTTCTCAGAATAGGCACAACCACTGTTCTGGGGAATGGAATGATGGAAAAAAAGGCCTTTCACCTTCCAAGGGCATTTTTTTACAAGCACTTTAAACCCTTTTATCTGAAACAATTCAGTTATCCCTCCTTAGCCCGTGGAGTGAAGCCACAATGTCCAAGTGCTGTACAAGAAAACTAAGCTACCAGATTTGTTTTGCAGAAGGAGGACCTGCATCCACATCGGGCTATTTGGGAAATAACAGTAAGAGTTCTCATCCCTCACCAGCACAGATGGCCCATGACCAGATCTCCCGCTAGCTCAGCAAGAGGAGAGAGACTCCTGGCACTGCTGCCAGTCCTTCTGGTTTCATCCTACTTAAGAGGATTTTCTCCTTTCCTAAATTTCTTGATTTTCAACTTCATTGCATAATCAGTTAGCAAATTATTTCTAAAGGGGATATACTACTCCCTGTTTTGCTGTTAATTAAAACTTTTCCTGCCCGTTTTAGTGTGACTCACTATGACAATGCCCTGCAAATTATTTAACCTCATTTCTGCTAATATTAGTAGGAATTTTATTTCCATTCATGAAGCTGAAACTAATCACACACAATGATTTCGTAGTTCATTTCAACACCTAGTTATTTGAAAATAAAGTAAGGATTCTGTGCCTCAAAGCTCAAGGCCAAAGCTATATAATGTTCACTAAAGATAAGTACACAGCAGATGACTAGACGTAATCTCCCAGGAGCTGAGCCCTTAGATATGGATTTACCCAGAAAGCACAGCTCCCTGTGCATCCCAACTACAAGAGACACGCACAAAAAAAAAAGAGAAGATTTTTTCACCTGCCTCCATGATTTGCTACAAAGATACTGTCATTCTGTTCTGTATTCCTAAATTCAAGGGTTTCCATCTCTGTTTAGGTTGCATTTTGGACCCTTGCTTTCATACTGTCTCATCCTTCCATTTACAAGAAAGTCATGGAAGACCTGGCTTCTGTTTTTGGCAAAGCAGGTAATAAATCTGATCATATCCTGGAGGTTAGAAATGATTTGTTCTGTGTCAGCCCAGCACACAGCACACTTGGTCAGTGGCTGGGAACAATGAGTGTTGCTGCTAAGAGTGCTACTGATAACGTCGAGTCCAGCTCTCAGTTCTTTACTCAGCATATGCTCAAGAAGTATTTTTAAGCAAGAACACCTTTGATGTTATCAAAAGAAGGTAGGAAAAGAACTGTATATGTTTCCTCATTCCTATCATTTAAACTTAGATTTGTATTAACCAGTGTTGTGATTTTTCCATGTACCTAGGATAGCATCAGATGAGGTTTTTCAGTTCAGCTGCTTTTCGTGGTGTGATGTTCACCAGTTCCAGCTATTCTGTGGAAAAAATCAGGCCAGGAACTGTTCTCTTTTCTGTCATCAGAGGCCAATTTATCCAGCATGATTCACCCCCCATGGCTAATCTCTTTCCCTCAAAAAGCAGTTACCTACTGGGAGCAGTGATTCCCATATGCCATGCCCTGAACCATGCTTGGAGTTTCATGGAAGGCTCTTTGTTGACATGGGTCAAAACCATATCAAGAAACATGTCAATAATTATCCAATAAAGAAAATCACAAAGCAGTGCTTAAGCCTTTCTTCTGGCCCTGTTTCATTTGCTTGTGTTAACACAGCCCAGGAACTCAGCCATGGCTTCTTGTCTTGGTGCCTACAATCCCTGCAACTTCCATGCAGTACCAAAGCACTGAAAAAGTCCAGAGACTCTCTTACCTTTCAAAATGACCTATCTTTGGCTTCTCTTGGCCAACACCATATCTAATACAGCACCTTAGAGTTACTACATTCTCTTCAATGGCTTTTCTTAAAACTTTGAAATATAAAGAAAAATTTTGGATGTAAAATATGTCTTGAAGTATTTTAACAACAGTTCTAAAGCAAGATATGTCAGCCTCTATCAAAACAATTATGAAATCTCATTTTTCACACTGAGTCTTCTTTCTCATGCCACGACAGGTAAAGATAAACTGGAAGTCTCTGAAGAGGACCTGAAGAAGCTCCCTTTTATTAAATGGTGCACTTTGGAAGCCATACGGCTGAGGTCTCCAGGTGCAATCACCAAGAAAGTAATAAACCCAATTAAAATTAAGGTGAGATTTGGTTGTGGGGTTTTTTCCCCAAAGGATGCGGTATGATTTGTCTGGAAAGGGTTCTCTCAACAGATCTGGATAAAATTAAAGTACCAGAGATATTTCCCAATCTCACAAATATATTCTTTTTAATGGAGTTATTCACCATCATTAATTTATGAGTGGCTTTGCTTCTCTTGCTCACAGTTTTACCTTCAATTTTTAGTTGATTTTAGATTGAATTGAATTGAGATGGAGATACTGTGCTGATGGTATGTAAAATAGTAATCAGACACAACAAATGTAGTAGAAAGGACCACAATTTAGTAACTGATAAAACTTATTTTCTGTTTGTCCTCCTCACTGACATTCAGAAGGGAGGTGTCAGCGTTTAGGAATCTGGCAAAGAAATGTTTGGGGAAAACCCATTCTCTTAAGGAAGCAGTGCTCCTGACACTTAAGAAATTACTAATGTCTGCTGTCATATAAGACCTTCTATTAATTTCTTTACATTGAATGAAATGTTCAATAAAAGACTTAGAAAAAAAACGAACAGCACACATGCTACATCAAGAATCAGAAAAGAAGAAATAATGCTTCTTGTCTTTTGATACCTGAAAAAAACAAATTAGAACACAAACAGTCTTTTCATGGTCTCCACTGTTTAGGTTTTATGGAAGAAAACAGCAACAGCAAGAAGAAAATTCAAACATGTAATGTGGCCATCAAGGATTTATCACCTCCACTTGTTCTCTCTTAGGACTTTCTGTGATGGAAGAGAAGTACCAAGGAGGGACTGTCTGGGGAGTTGACTTGTGATTTTCTCCTTTCTTAGAGTTTTTCCTTCTTTCCAGAATTTCACCATCCCTGCAGGTGACATGCTGATGTTGTCGCCCTATTGGTTGCACCGGAATCCAAAATATTTTCCAGACCCAGAAACGTTCAAACCTGTAAGTTGTCACTTCTTGTGTGTGTATATTTTGCTGTCTTTTCTCCTCTTCACTTATTTCACAACAAAAGCACACAGACAAATTTGCCCAAAGTTGAGTATTCCCCACTGACTGGAGGATGGCTTTGTACACAGAAAAGATGGGCCCACAAAGGAGGAGCCTGTAAGAATAAGCAAGACTGTAAATTCAATTACATGTTCCAGGTAATATGGTACTCCTTTATATCACTGTGATCTTGACCTCATCACTCTCTGTGACTCCCCGACAGGAGGTTGTAACCAGGTGGGGATTGGTCTCTTCTCCCAAGTAACAGCTCATAGGATAAGAGGAGATGACCTCAAGGCATGCCAGGGCAGGTTTACATTGGATATTAGGAAAAATTTCTTCACTGAAAGGGTTGTCAGGCACTGGAACAAGCTGCTCAGGGAAGTAACGGAGTCACCATCCCTGGAGGGATTAAAAGATGTGTAGATGTGGCATTTGGGGACATGGTTTAGTGTGGCCTTGGCAGTGCCAGGTTAATGGCTGGACCCAATGATATTAAAGGTCTTTTCCAATCAAACTAATTCTATGATTCTATGATTCCAAGTACTCTCCTCTCCCTGTCAGATGATTTCTGGTAGGTATTAGCTCTGCTAATTTAGTAGTTAATCTAGTTTCTTGATTATTATTCCACTGCAGGTGGCTGTGTGGGCAGGCTTGTAACGGCTCTTTTTAGCACCATCTGATATAGAACAGTTTGTCTTTTTTATAGAAATACATCAAGGAATAATTTAAACAAAACTTCCTTTCTAGCAAACTCTTCCCAGTTTGGAATCTCTCATAACAATTCCTGACTGTTTGAAATCTGAAGCTGAAACCCTGATGCAGCAGCTTATTTCTTTAGTAACTTTATTCCTAAAAAGCAAACTAGCTTATTTTTTAGAAACTCACACTTTTTTTCCCTGAGGAATAGATGAGTGCTCCTCGGCATTCGAATGACATTGTCATTCCAAATGTGTCACCTCCTTCCTTGTTCCTTAGATTTTTTTCTTTCTTTTATTGAATTTTGATGCTAACAGGTTTCCTCTTCAGAAAGATATAAACAGCCCTAGCTGAAAAAAACCCCAAAACTAAACCAAAGAAAGATATCTTCTCTGGGACAGCTTCATCAGAGTAGTTCACCACCAGAACCTTGACAGGGTGTTACTTGGCAGAGTTGTGTTGAGTTTGTGGAGGCTGGTTTGTCACTCAGCAATCAAAAGATTTGCTTCTCTCAGTGTCACCCACCAAAACTTCAGCCTTGTCCCTTGTTGTTCCTTTTCTCTCAAAGCAACTCAGGATGGACAAGGATCCCTGTAGGTACAGACAGAGCTGTTTTTGTTCCAAATAGTTCATTTTCTCACACACACTGGCTTACACCAGATACAGCTCATGGACCTTGCATTTGTCTGTACGCAGCATCTTAGAAACGTTTTTTGTGCAAGATATGCATGAGCCACTTGTGTGTCATGACACAATTTTGTGGCTGAGGCTTTCTCCAGTACTGGTTGAACATTTCCTTGGCATTTGTGTATATTTAAAAGGACAAGGTTGCATTTTTTTATAGGCAAATGGGGAGGTATAGGAAGAATGCTTTAGGGATAATTTTGAAAACCTCACCAGCATTTTGAGGCACCTAAATATGTTTCAGATGGGACCCTCATTTCTTTCCCTGAGTCAGTGCTGACTTTTGAATCCAGACTTTAACATTAACAGGTTGAATGTAAAAAAATGGCATTAGTGCAACTTTGTATTGAGGATTAGCTGTCCAAGGTCATTTTTAGCTTGGAGAAATAAAGTTAAGCTTTATTTATATAAGGCTGATTTGGAAAAAAAGTTTCTTCCCACAGGATCGTTGGAAAGAGGCAAATTTAGAGAAGAATGCTTTCTTGGACAGCTTTGTGGCATTTGGAGGAGGGAAGCATCAGTGTCCAGGAAGGTCAGTGAAACAGCTGGGGTTTATTTATTCCCAAATCCTGCAGAGAACAACTCTTGAACTGGGCTCCTCTTACACTTGGAGATAAAGTGTTTGCTTTGCTCTTTGTCAGTCTCCTAATATTTGGCATCATCTGGACCTTGTTTAAACTGATTTGAAAGTGGTTTCATTCCTGGAAAAGACAGGTTAAGTCACACTGCAAAAGCAGAATCTGAGACTAGTGTATCAAGGGCTATTTCCCCTCCACCCCCTGGAAGGAAAGTCAGCCCAGCTCTGCCTCTGCTGAGGTGTCTGTTCATCAAGGGGGAGTTGTCCCACTTTCAAACTTGCCAGTTTACAGACAGAGGTATTTAAGCTGCCATAAACCAGTTCTAAACAAACCTAAAGAACATTTCTCTGGTCTGAGATTCTCATTCCATCCTCTACAATGCCATTGACATCTTTGCTGATCTTGAAATATTTTAACTGGCCCCTCTGTGTTTGAATCTTGTCTTTGCATTAAGGCCCACACAATTGTATAATGGCTTAAATTGCAGATCCTGTCTCACTTCACTCCTCCAGCAATGCCAGCCTTGGTGCTTCCTGCATTCCTTCTGCTGTTTTCTCTGCTGTCCCTTTTTCTGGAACAAGTCCCAGGGAGCCAGCTGCTCCTTGTTTCTGTGTTCAAACATCTCTATGCTCAATCCTCTGCCTTCAAAACCTGGTCTCCTCTAAGAAGCAAGTAATCAAGAATCCTTAAAAGTAGTCATTTTATCTTGAGTCCCATGTGGAGCAAGGAATCTGGAGAGAGTTGCAGAGGATCTGCATTCTGGAGTCTGCTCCCTGTAGCAGGCTGGACATGAGTGTCAGATAAACTTTGTGAAGGCATTAAAATGAGCAAAATTAATAAAACTGCATTCACTATTTAGGCTTACCAGAGGAAGGTGCTCACTCACTGCTGTACCTCCGTGGCTTGTACCATATTCCTGAGCTAAATATGAGCACAGCCTCATTCCAGCAAGGGTGACAGCAAAATTCACAAGAGGCATCTGCAGGTACAGAGAAAGCTGCAAAACAATGTTTCTGAAAGCTGCTTGTTTGTATATCCTGACCTATTTGTTCAGGCTGTTCTCTGGACTCTGATAACATCTTTAAAATAAGTTTGTGGTTAGGAAGAAAATCATAACATTTCTACATAGACAACAGATGGAGAATATTTTTTCTTGCTGACAGACAAAAAAACTCTTTAAAACCATTTGGCAGTTCACATGGTAACATACAACTTCAAGTTTTTCAGCAATAATTGTAAAAGAATAATGTGGTGGTCTTGAAAAAAAGAAAATTAAATCAACTGTTGTATCTAGATTCCAGGCTGCAGATTTCCTTGATGTGACTGAATGAAAGAATGATATTTGAAGTTTAGGATGCATTTTCCTTTAATCCACTATTGAGATTTTTAAATTAAATGCATGAAACATTTAATTGCTCCATTGCAAAAGTTCAACATGAAATGAAAAGTTAATGAAACTGAAAGCTAGTAAATAACTTACTTGTCAAATATTCTAGCAAACTGACATGGGAAGGGCTCTCACAAAGCCATTTCTGTGCCATCTTTTTTACCTAAAAGAAAAACGTGATGTCAGTTTGACTACTTTGGTCTAACCAGGTGATTATTGCCTGTGTGACTGTGCTTATCTTGCATGGCTCTGTCTGTTGTCTCTTGTCTTGTGCTGACATTGTAAAACCAGTGCAACAGCTGTGATTTTCTTCTCGGGCTCCATTTACTGCAGCATCTTAATCCACAGCTGGGATCCTGGGTTCCAGCACCACTCAAATATGTAGCAGTGCACTGGGGGCAAGATTTCAGAAAGCACATCTTGGTCCAGCCCCTTTGTCACTAAATTAAATGGGAAGGCATCAGTGACTCAGGGTTTTTACAGGAAAACTGCTCTAGGACTCAGTCGTGAACATGAAAGACAGGTGGGAACTAAGGGGCTTTAGCATTTTCCTGCGGGAAAGCTCATGAATTCTGCTCAGTACAACAAGCCACGGAAGAGGACATGCTGGAATGCTGCAGTCTGGCATTTCACTCCTGGATTGTCCTTCTGACCACCCTCAGACACATGTGTTGCTTATTATCCTTGTATCTTAGCATCTCTGTGTGCAGAGCAGAGTAACCACAGCAGCCTGTTGGGAAAAACACTTTGGGATCTGGTGGTGGGAAGTGCTGTGGTCAGTTGCTGGTTATATCCATGGAACAGGCTGCAGAGGGTACAGAGGTGTCAGGACTGCACAGTCCACCTCCAGCTGTGCTGGTGTTTGAAGGACTCTGTCCACTCAGCCTTTCCACTTTCTGGGAAATCCAGATGCTTTTGGGTGCATCATGGTTCACCCCTGCAAGACCAGCAAGGGTGCTCAGAGGCAGGACCTCAAGCACCAGGGGTCCAGGGCTCCACTGTGCAAACAGGACTGTGACTGGAAGGATCCCACCGTTGTACAGTGCTGCAGGCATGGAGTTTGGGCTAGTACATCCCACCTGATCTGGGCTAATATCCACTGAAAGATCCCTGCACTGCTTTCCCCAGAGCTCAAGGTCACCAAAAGCTCCCTGTCGTAAGGTAGTTCCAGAGATAATTTGGGTCTGAAGCTGTGCTAAAACAAACAAGCATCCTCCCACTCCAGAGCCCAGGGCAGCTTCATGTGCAGATCCTGATGGTTCTGCAGGAGTTAGCCTGGGTCTCCTGGGGCTTCTTAGCTTCTTCACACCTCCCAGGGCAACTCCAGGCTGACGCCATGCGCAGTCACATGGCCTCCTCCCCTGTGAATTCCCCAATAGATGTTTCATCCAGGTTTTCCAGCATCTCTCAGATAACAGAAAATAAACTGTAGAAGAGGAAGGTAGTATTACTATTTTAACTGGGTATTTAAGACTTATGTCTAAATTCTGCAAGTGAGTAATCCCATGACCGGGCATAGGTGTATGCTGCTTAATGCAGAAAGCTTTTGTATGTATCAACCTTAAAAAGCAGTAGCCTGGAGGAGTTCACCTGCAGTTATCCAAAATCTTCTCCGGCCTGACTAAGAAGGACCCTTCTGAGAGTGTTACAGAAAAAAAGAAATCATGCCCTTGGGTCTCCTACTGCATCCTAATGCTGATGCATTAAATAATAACTCCCACTGTCACTGCTCCCTGATGTCATCAGGCTCCCAGCTGTATTATATAACTTTATATAGCACGATTAGTCATATGGCCTTTTCTGTGTTTGACTGCCTTCTCACTCCTAGGAAGTTATTTCAAGTCAGCAAGCGTTAGGAGAACATAAATGTTTATACAGTGGAAAAATCCATAATGATAAGGGTCTGGTTTAAAATAGGGTGTCAGAAGGATACTGTTGGTCTAATGGTTCACCAGAAAGAAGGGGCAGTCACTACATTCATGTTCTTTGCTGAGGAACAAAGCTGAACAAAGCTACAGCAGATTTCCCTATGGAAGATAAACTTTCAAGCAGAACTAAAGCATGGAGCGTAAAATGTGTCAGACACCCTGTTTGTTACCTGATGATAACACGTGTTATATTCAGGCTGGATGGCAAATGTTTTCCTCCCTTTTCTTGCAGGTGGTTTGCGATCATGGAAATCCAGTTGTTTGTTATTCTGTTCCTGTACAAGTATGAATTTGTGGCATTGGATGCAGTACCAAAGGAGGTAAGAGTTCCATGCAATCATATAACATTCCCCATCTTTATGTCCTCCAGTCATCAGGCTCAGCTGAACAGCCATGGTCAACTGTGGTTATGTATAATGAAATGAAATTTTGAGAGGAGTGTTATAAAACATGTAACGCATAGCTCAGTCTTTGTTTGAACTTAGAAAACCCAGAATAACTTCAGCAATTCCAGTTAGTGGAGCTGCACTGACCGTACAAGAGTATTTTGTCTCATTGTTGCCTAAACATCACCAGAGATTTGATAATTGTTTTCTGCCCCTCACAAAAACAGTGAATATGAAACTGGATCATTAATACTCTAAAAATATGAAATCAGATGCAGCACTCATAGTGCTCTTCCACTCCATTTTCAGTGGTGGAAGGTAAATCATTAGGGTAAGACTGAAGGAGTAACTGTGACATAGAGAAGTTTTACCATTAAGGGAGAATGGCACAGTCTCCACTTTATTATTTTAATATTTTGAAAATATTCAAAACTGTGAGAATTTCTTAAGAGCTCATGTGTCATCCTGGCAGAGTGACTGGAATAAAAACTAATCATGAAGGCCTTCCTCAATGGCTTTGGCAAAGCCAAGAAATACTCTTGGTATTTGGTTTTGGTTCTCTAAGACCAAAGCTCCAAGAATACGTTCATATCTTAATACTAAAGCAAGATAATAAATCCAATAACTGAACTAACTTAAATGTTCCTACTGATTTTCTTCTCTCTGCAGAGCCCTTTACACTTGGTGGGGACACAGCAACCCATGGCACCATTCCGGGTCCAGTATAAATGCCGGGAATAAAAGCTGCCCAGCACTAACCTTCCTTTGCCACCGCCCCCCCCGATGGATGAACCACTGAGCTGCTTCCCTATCCTACACCTTCAGATAAGTTTTCTACCTGAAGAGTTCTTAATTTCAACTTTCAATGCTGCACATACTCAATATTCACATATTCAATGCTGAACCGTGCTCTGCCATACCAGAATAGTCATACCTGTGCTCTGCACCTGGTTGCCCAGGTCCTAGTGCTTAAAATCCAAGCTCTCCTGCTGCATTCATACTTTGGAGGGCAGTTATTCACCAAACATTCAGGACAAAAAGCTGCAGTGTTTGGAAATTCTGCGTGGAAGCTCAGCTAGAACCAGCTAGAATGTGCAGGTTGCTTCAAACCAAGACCAAAGTGGTGCCTCATGTTAAGAAATCAGATTGGTAACACTGTACATCTCCCTGGTGTTGGTGTGCACAATATCCAGGACAGTCTGAGCAGAGACCACCGGATCATATCCACAGCCTGGAAAAGTATCATGACTTCTGTGCCACTGCCTCTGTGGGTAGATGAAGATCTGACCTGCTCTGCCTGCAACAGGTGCCAACTTTTTGCAAATAAAATGCATTTGTAATGGAAAAATTGCAAGCACTTGGGGTCTTATTCCATCAGAGCCCCTAAAATTTCTACTGAGCATTACTTGTTCCACAGGATTCAGGATCGGTCCTTGCATGAATACACAATGAAAGTTTGACTGGGATGTTCAGCTCCCAATAAAAAGTGATTGCAAGAAAAGACTGGTTGTCTAATATCTAGAACACTTTTGCTTTCCCTTTCACATGACTTATAGAACAAATTGCACAAATCTAAGAATATTCAATCCTATAAAGAATACCTAGTAAAAGTTGTTTGATGGAGCTGTCAAGTAAGCTCAGATAACACTTTCACTGCTGTCAGATTTCATATACAATAATAGCTGGCATGTATTTTTAGTCTTTTAAGTAAAGATTATTCATCATTTTAAAAGTATTTGCAAAAAAAAAAATCCCACACAAATAGACTTTCAACAACAGTAAAACTATGGGAATAACAAGCATAGGAAAATAACACATTGTATAATTCATTACGTGGTTGGCTTACCTTCGTTATGGATAGAACAACTTCAATGATTTATATGGTTGGAAAATGATTCATCCAGCTTCTAATTTAGCTCATTGTAGTGAACTCTGCAAGAGTTGCACTCTTAACTGCTGTTTCAGTGTCTCTTCCAAAACTGAAATCTATTCCCTTGGTTTTCATGCATGGTATTACTTAGAAGTGTATATTTTAATTGTAAAATTTGGCAATCACTGCAATATCCATAAGGCCAGGTGGGACAGGGCTTTGAGCAACCTGGTTTAGTGGAAGGTGTTCCTGCTCATGGCACGGGGTTGAAATCAGATAATCTTTTTAAGGTCATTTCCAACCCAAACCATTCTGTGATTCTATGGTTTTATGTATTTTCCAGTTTTGCAAAGTTATTTTTTTTTCAAAAATGTGCATTGCTTTTTATTTTTCTGTTTAATTGATTTTGGGGTTTGGAGGTTGGTGGGGTTTTTTGTGGTTTGTTTTGTTTGGGGTTTTTTTGGGTTTTTATTTTTGGTGCATGGGTTTTTTTGTTTGTGTTTTTTGTTTGTGTTGTTTTGTTTGGTTTTGTCTGTGTGATGTGGGATTTTTTTTTTCCCCACGAGAGGTAAATCAAGAAAGCAAAATTCTATAATGGCAAACTTGACTTTAAAGGTAAAAGGTCCCCAAAAGAAGGTCAACATCGAATTGGTTAGAAGGTTTCCCTGTCTATGGCAAGGGTTTGGAATGAGATGATCTTTGAGGTCCCTTCCACCCCAAACCATTCTGTGATTCTGTGATGATTTTTCTATATATTTTGCACTCCTTTTGCACAGACCTTTACCTCGATGTGCCAGAGCAGGGAGCAGGATGAGGCCATTGGTGCTGCTTCTGTGAGTGCTGAGTGTTTCTGTCTGAGTTGGCCAGTGGGGCCATCATTGCATACACACGTTTTACACGTGTGTTTGTGTATGTGCCTGCTGGGAATCCATGTGCAGCCTCACTACAGGCTGGGCCCAGAGCTGCAGCAGCCTCACTTCTGTGAGGATACAGGATTTAGCAACTCCCTAAGCAGTGGAGAATCAGACATGAAAATATCTGTCCTGAAAGGCATGACTTATTTTTATTAGAAATGTAGGCATTTGGCAGGAAAGAAATACCTGTTTGTGGCAGAGAAATACCAAACAAGCAGGTAAAGAAAAGCGGGCTTGGCTCTGGGATCCCATCAGTGCCTGTGGTGGATGACAGCTCCAGGCACTCGCTGTACTTTCCTAGGTGGAAAAAACAAGGGAGATGGATTAGTAAAGCAATGTAGTGGTCAAGTGATAGAGCTAAATGAGGTCTTCTGCCTGGAAATAATTCAGAAGCTTCTGGGGGAGGGAGAGACTTTCCCATGGGACAGGGTTAAATGAGAATTAAAAGGTCATCACGATACCCTATGCAGGAGTGGATTAACAGTATCTAAATTATTCTTCTTCAAGTGTTCATCCAATCTGCTTTTAAATACAGCAGTGCCGAAACTCCATAGGGGATCTGTCCTCTTACCCTCTCTACTGTTAGAAAGCTGTTCTACGTATCAGTAGCAGGAGTCAGAAACAGGTTTTATCCATGCCAGTACCAAAAGTGTATGAAGCAGCAGATTTTTAAGCCCGCAGAGGAAAAAAAAATACTGTATTTTGACTTATCTTTGTATTTCTACCTTCTGTATGAAGTATGGATGTTAAAGGGAATGCAGTGGGACATCCGTCAAAAAACATCTTAGAAAATGCAATTGTTTCTCCTCCAGATATGCCATAGGCCAGATCTACCTGACAAATAATCCCAACATCTAAGCCAGTGAAAAAAATGGTAGGACTTGTCTTAAAGAGAGAGGAAATCTAGAATTATGGGAAATGAGCAATAAAACTCTGCTAATTCAAATTTTCTTTAACAATTTTTGAATTTTATTGTATATTAATGAAGAGTTTCAGGGGAAAAAAAAAAAAAAAAAACAAGGAAAAACAAGGGAAACTATCACATTGCAGCCGAACCTTTTTTGACACTTTTGAAGAAAGTATAAATATTTGCCCTGAAATCATAAATTTCCCTTGGAAATATAAAACTCATGAAAACATTTTGAGTTAAAATTGTTCACCTACTGCAAGTGAATTTTCTCCAGCCAGTGCAGTGAAAAGATGACGTGCCATATCAGCAACCACCTCCCAGAATAATCACAATTTCTTTCATGTCTTCCCTCTAATGAGCCTCCCCGAAGGCCCCTCTCATCTGTACTGAGCAGTCAAGTATTTCAAGTGGTCTCCTCTTTTCTTTGCCACTGATTGCCACAGAACCCAGAAGTTCAGGCTTAGCACGTATACCTCCTCGAAATAGATGTCTGGGGACTAAAAGATAGGGCTGTGGCCATTGAGAGGTGAGCTAAAAATAATTACTTCCTGCCCAAAAGAAATTAATTCTAAGGCCCTCACTCTGTGCTGGGCTTGAGCACCATGCCAAGCAAAACTTGACTTAAGCATGTGTTTTGCTTTAAACAAACACTTAAAATGGATTTGCAGAATAAGAATGGATTTCAATTTAAGCACAGGCTTAAGTGCTTTGCTGAGCCAGGGTTCAAATGCCTCAGTCCCTAACCTGTTGTTTACAGTTAGTCTTGGCATCTGTGCTGTAATTTTAAAGCCATATGGGGGTTAGTGGAAACACTGAGGTGGCTTTGCTTATTTTAGGTGAAACTGGCAAACATTAAAGGATTTTAGGAAGCATTTAGAGCATAAACCAGTGGGCTTTGTTGGCAGCAAGCATCTTTCCCAGTTATTTGGTATATTCTAAACGTGCGGCTCATCATATGGCAGAAAAATATTTCCTCTCAGCCAGTATGTGGTGGAAGGGGAATTAGACACAAGAAAGGCATTTGAAAGATAGCAAGCACTTAATTGCAACAACCAAGGCGAGTCTTTCATCATGTGGCCATTCTGAATGACATTGGACATGCAGCTGATTGTCACGGTGTTATTTGTTTTCTTTACTTTGATCATAAAATTACCAGGAAAGGCTTAATGGAGTTATAAATATCTTGTTTCCATGAGAGTCCTGGGAGGATAATTATAGCACTGAAGTCTTTACAAAGATAGAGCATTTGTAAAATTATTATCTGAGGGCTCCAATGCATAAGGCAGGGAATTCTGCCCTCTATTCCCAACTCTCCTGTTGACTCACTGGGCTCTTTGGGTGAGTCACTTCATCCCTCAGTTTCCTCACCTATACATTGGGGTAATAATGACAATTACCCACTGCTGCAAAGCCTCTATATGTAAGTATTGCTCCCACTCATCAGAGCACTCAAGCCTGGTTATGGGTAGCAATGGGTGTCTGGAAGGGTTGGATAAGATATGTGCTTTCCTGAGATGTGCTCCTTGTAAATTACATTACTTGTGGAGTTACAGTCAAAGTATTCAGGGGAAATATTTTAAATCTCCTAATTCATACATTTTAAGAGGATGATGAACAAGCTGTACCCCCCAGTCTTTAGAAATACTTTGTTTTTAATGCAAAGCTTGGAATTTAAAGACTATGGGAAGGTTTGTTGTTGAGTAAAAATACAATGTCCTTTCATAAAACCAACCCCTGCAGAGGAGCATAACCTAGAATGTTGAGTAGCAACCACCTATGAGTAGGAACTACACCCATACTCTGACTGACTTCCCTAAGCTGCACCAGGCTTTTACTGCTTTAGAAACTTCATACATCATCTTTCCAAGAGTGCAGCTTTGAAAAAGACAAGTGAGGAAGGAGTGATGGCAAATGAGCAAACAATTGGGCCCAAGGCCCAGTGGGATACTATGCCTGAAGGGGAAAACATGGATTTTGGATATGAAAACAAAAACTTCAGTGCTGGAGAGGAGATACTACATCCCACTGTAACTGCCCTGGCTGTGATTCCAAATGGCTGCTGATAAATTTGAGAGAGATCAGAGCTGAATCAGAAAGTTGATGGAAATGTTGCTAAGCCTGCCCAGCTTTGGAGTCCATCTGGTGAGCTTAAGAAAGGGAATGCTCAGAAGTGACTTAAGCACAGCCTGAGGATACCCAAGTTCAATAATGGATGGGCCTTTGGAGCTTGCTGTGCCTTTTTGCAGTGAACTGAAAATGAGCAGATTCCCATCTGAAATGAGGTAAAAATGCAGATCAGGAAATTGAATTGTTTTACCAAACACTGAAATGACATTTCTAAATTAATAGTCCTGACAACAAAATTGCCTTTTTTTTCCTGAAACAGAAGCTTTTGATCTGGGGTGTGTGCATTCTTGGGGCGGAGAGAGGAGAGAATGGCATCCTGATTACTTTTCAGGAATCTGCAAAACATAAATCAGGAAAGTCTGAAGACCTAAATTCTCTATACGGGCATTCTGCTTCAATAAAGCAACTTTTAGGTAGTCTACAAAGGCAGGAAACATCTCTTTTCTGAGGGTGTAATACTCAGATCAAGTAATCACAGCTGGGCAGAGAAGCCTAAATCTAAGGAGGATCATTTTCTTTACAAAGTGTAAGTAGGGAATGGAAAGACTTGGCATTCCCTTTTTCCTGGGTCCTTGCTCAGAGACAATGACCAGTGATTTCTGTGAAGATCTGACCCAAATTAAGAGACAAGTGAGGCTCTCAACACTACATGCCCAAACTCTTCTAGCTGTGGAGTCTTGCACTGGTAAAGAGTGATCCAAGGTGAAGATGGGGCTCTGTCACACTTTCTCATGTCAAAGGTCTCAATTGTACACTTAACTCTTTCAAATTAAACACAAAAGTTTCACTGGGTTCATAGTGTTGGTCTTTGTTACTGTTGACACAGATCCAGAGGCAATTTCAAGGCACGGGCCTCTTATCTGGCCTTTATTCTGAAAACCATCATTGCTCAGAAAAAGCATCATGTGTGTCCTGTTTACTTGATACCAGAAGAAAATCAAGGGCCTTCCAGTATCACGACATGGCTCCCCAAGTGTGATTCCCAGGTTAAAATTAATAGACAAGCAGTGCAAGATACTTAGAGTTCTGCTTTTTAAGTAATTCATTACAGCTGAAGATACTGCCTTTGATGCTCTTCTGTCCAAATCTTGGTATTATCATTTACTATTTTAAGCTTGTTTATAGAACTGGAATAATACAGAGATAAAAAAGGATGATTACAAGGGTGTTTTCAGGCATTAAAGCTGAGGTTTGAAGTTCCTTTTTCTGAAAAAATAAACCAAAGAATGTTTTACTATCTGAAAACCTGGCAACTGGTCTTTGCTTTCTTTGCTTACCACAAACTGAAACCAAGCACTCCTCCGTTAAAAGCCGGTTTCATCGCAATCATCTGGTTTTTCCTTAAAATAATAAAAAGGCCCAAATCAGCAATAGTCTCTCCTTTGGGTGTTAAGGAACATATTCAACTGAGTTTTTCTTACAGACTCTGGCCTTGCAGCCTGGTTCAGAGGTTTTGTGGACATGCACAATTTGCTCATGCATGGGTGTGTAGGAAATGAGTTCTCTACAGACCCACAAGCCACAAGTGATTGTTGCAATTACTAAAACATCTGCCCTGAGCTGCCACACCTGCCAGCATGGATCTGCACCTGACAAGGTACATTTATCTCTCCGCATGGAGACATGCCTGTGTTGGCATCTCTGTGCAGGGGTCGAAGGTGGAAGCTGGGCAAAATATGGGAGCTTGGGCTGTCCCGCCTTCTGGACTCTGAGTATCTCAGAGCCTGGGATTGTGCTGTGCCACTGGATGTCTTGGTGGGCTGCCTGTCTGAACAGGACATCTCTAGCACAGGCTCCTTCTGCAAACAGATTTACATAATGAATTCATGGCACAGTGGTTTCTTCCCAAGGTGGCAGTCCAAGGGCACAATCTAGACTAAAGGCCATGTTTCATCTTCCCCTTTCCCTTCCCTTTCTCTTCCCACTTCCATTTACTGTTCCTGTCCTCTCTGGGAACTTCACTAGTGTCCTTTTCCCTCCCTTCCCAGCTCAGCTTACATTTTCCTTCAGGATTTTCAGATAACCAAATATCTAAAAAGCTTAAAGCTGGAGTGCAGCACTGCAAGGCTAAGCCTGGTAGATCAGTCCCTGGGTAGGCCAAAATGGACCTAGCTACTTCTTTAGGAGCCCTATCACCCTGCTGAGAGAGCAGGAGGAAGGGGTAGAGTCTTCCCCCTGGCTGATGTGGAAGAAGGACACTCTTCAGAGGTTGCTCTGCTGCAGTGACTCTGTGCTGTGGGAGCTGTGACTGCCCAAAAATATCTGTGTCACCAGGTCCGTCTCCATTTTGGCATCTCCAGTGTTCACCTTGCACAAGGGCTGGCAGGACAAGGGCACTGGCATCATCCAGGGGCCACCTGTCAATCACTGATGTGACTTCTAGAAGATCGGGGCTATAATATATAAAAATAATAAAATAAGCATAAACCCAGATAAAGTCTGTAAGCAAAACATATCTTAATAGAAGTGTTGAAGAAGTAAATTTTTACTTCTAGGCATAATTCAGGCTCAAAAATACAGTCTCAATTGTTACTTATCTGCTTGAGCTGCTTATTTTCTATTAACTGAATGTGTATGTGGTGCCATGTGCTGACTAATAACTCATCATTCACAGCCCTCTGCTTCCCATGATACTCCCATTATGCCTTCAATAGTCACCTAAAAGTGTCAGAATAATGAATGAAAATTTCAGCAACAAAGAAAAACACAAAAAGCCTCAAGATTATGGATCACACTTGAACAGATTGAAACACATAAATTGTTTTTTTATGATCTCTCAATATAAATGAAGATCCTTAAAATGACATTTTGGAAAGCCTTTCTGTGTCAATCTCTGTAATTGTGGATAAAGATTAATAAAAGGCAAAGAAATCTACTACAGTGGACTTCTCCATCAAACCTGTCTAGCACTGCTTCAGAACTAGGGCTCCAAAATTCTATTTCTCAACAATTAATAAACAATAATTACCACACTATTTGCTTTATAGGAGTAAATTGTGTCTTGCAGTGAATTGCACTCTGTGGTCTTCTAATTAGCACATATAAAAATAGAATTTCTAGTAGCTTTGTTTTCTTAGTTGTTTACATTCTGAAGCAAATTAATTAATATATTCATAAGCTCAGTCTGTATTTAGATACCTAAATAAGTATCTTGATTTTTTCAGAGCACCTACAACTCTGAGAGTTACACAGTGTTTCTGAAAACCAGGCCATTTATTTAGGTGTCTATATTTAGGTACATGAGTTTGAAGCGTTTGGCTGGAGGTCACATAGCTATGGCTCATTGCATTTTTTTATTTCCATTTGGGTCACAATGGGCAAGTCACTTCTAATAATTCTCATCACAAATGTAAGAAATAGCAGGATAGGTGGTAAGAATTACTTACTAAAAACTATCACGATGCTTAGCACTTCCTCAAATACATGAAGTTTCCTTCATGGTGAATTAAAGCCTGAAAAACAGAAATCAGTGCATCAGAAAAGTAAGACAGGATGTTTAGAGACTGAACTTGTGTTGTGGCTAAACTGTGCTCATATCCTGGATTTTATTTGTCTGGCATCTTTGTCATTCCCTCTATAACATTATGATCATTTGAAGAGCCAGATGTTTTAGCTTCCTGTATTGTGACTGGGTAAATTCGAGAGACCAAGTGCTTCCAGTTGTTAACACATGGCAGCAAACCACAGTTTATTCTTGAGCAATTTGAGCTGATATCATCAGTTGCACTCTTGAATTGTGGCTACACCTCCAAGACTGCTTTTGAATTTGCACAGTAGCTTGTACAGGCCTTGGCCTGAGTGAACCAGTTATGGAATAAACAGTCCAGGACTCTGCAGAGAGAAGATCACTGGGAAAAGGACATCAAGAGGAAAACACAAAATTTTAAAGAAACAAGGAAGAAACTGAAAACTTTCTCATCCCTCAGCAGCCTCACTCAAATGGGAGAATTAATACCTGGCCGTAATATTTCATATCTGAGAGAACTGTACTTGTACTTCAAGGATGTTGTTTGTTACAGAACAAAAAGTTTGCATTCTTCTTTCTTGAAATGGAGACTGTTTTAAAAGTCAATGAAACCCGTTTTTCCCCTTGATCTATCATGCATCTAGGCTGAAAAAACATCCCTTGGTTAAAAATATTCCTTAACCCGAAATGGGGACGTGTCATTTTTGTTGTCTTCAAAACTCAGGGTTGGCTGTAAGATAATAAAGTTCCGATTTGTACGACTTCACGTTAGACAGGGAATTTTGCAATGTCAAATCCAAAAGACCTTTTTTCAGGTAACTCTCACTCTCAGAAGTGGATGGAAAATGTGAAGACTCTTTGTTCCTATTCTCATTGCCTTAAAAGACACAAGCCTCTTGTCTGACCTCTGTCTGCCCCTGAAGATGCTCAGAAACAACAGGGATATACCAGAGACAGAGTTTAGGGAGCAACAGAGCCAAAATCAGGGGTTCTCCCACTGGTTACCAGAACAGTGCCACAGGTTCTTGTAGAATCACAGTATGGTTTGAGTTGGAAGGGACCCTAAAAATCATCTTGTTCCAACCTTGACACAGACAGGGACACTTTCCACTAGAACAGGTTTTTCAAAGCCCCATCCAGTTTGGCCTTCAACACTTTCAGGGACGTGGCATCCACAGCTTCTCTGGGCAACCTGTGCCAGGGCCTTACCACCCTCACAGTAAAGGATTTCTTCCCAATATCTAATCTAAACCTGCCCTCCTTCAGCTTAAGGCCATTGTCCTTGGTCCTATCACTACATGCCCTCATGAAAAGTCCCTCTCCAGTTCTCTTGTAGCCCTTCCAAGTTCTGGAAGCCCCCTTTAGGTACTTAATTTTACTTGCCTGACCCCAACATACTAGATTTGGAGAGGCAGCCCTGTGCACAGCTGAACCATGTGCTTCTCTGCATCTCCAAACCCCCAAAGGAAACAGCTCTGCTCCACAATCAACCTTGCTCATGGAGTATCACATGCAAGGGCACTACAGGCACTGACATTTTACAAGTGAAGGATATTCTCCTTTTCTGCATCAATTTTTCATTTGTGCCATTATTATTCTTGTGCCCAGAACCGTGCAAAATGCTCTGTAGACAGAAAACAAAACAAAACAAAACAACAAAACAGAGAGATGGTGTTTGCTTTGCACATTTTTTTTTTCTGTAGTATGATGTAGCTAAGCTGCTTTGCAGTTGCTGTACACACACAGGATGGCACTGAAGAGGTGTTGAGGCAATGTTGTCTCACTGCATTGAGTGACTGGGTGATAAATTGGCAGATGAAATTCAGCAGTGATAAGTGCAAAGTAACGTACAGGGGAAAAAATAACCCCAGCCATACATACATAGACACTCTTTCCAGCTACCACTTCTTCTGCAGGAGATCTGGAGGCTGAAGGGGAAAGCGCTCCTAAAATGTCAGTATGGGGCTAAGAAGTGGTCAAAAAGGGGAACTGAATGTTAAGAATTAGTAGCTCCTCCCTGAGATGACAAGGAGACCACCAAAGTCATAGGACTCTGTCACTCAGATGCTCAGAGTTCTTCAAAGTCCCCTGGCCAGGCAGCTCTTGCCTACTTCAGATCCAGCAAAATTCAAGTCATTTTAGTAGAATTAAAGTTTTAAAGAAAGTAGTGTTTTCTTGTAAAATTAGAAAGGCTAGAGAGAATGGTAATAAAGTTTCCCACTGAAAACAGAGAAAACTACATGAGCTTGAAAGAGAGACATCTGAAGGGCAATCCAATTCAAGTCTGGAAAATAATCTTAGAATCATAGAATGGTTTGGGTTGGAAGGGACCTTAAAGATCATCCAGTTCCAACCCCCTTGCCATGGATAGGGACACCTTCCACTATCCCAGGTTGCTACAACCCCCATCCAGCCTGACCTTGAACATTTCCAGGGACAGGACAGCCACAGCTTCTCTGGGCAGCCTGTGCCAGGGCCTCACCACCCTCACAGTAAAGAATCACTTCCTAATATCTAATCTAAACCAGCCCTCCCTCAGTTTAAGGCCATATCCCCTCATCTTATAATGCTGGTGAGAAGGTAAAAATAATAAATTTACAGCCTCTATAACAACGCAACACTTATTCAGGAATAAGACTTGAAATTGGTTTTAAATAGTGAAGAATTATCCTGTCACAGCACATTGTGGAAAGAAAAACCACAAATGGGGCTTAAACTCCTAGAGAACAGGACCACTGGTAGTTACTAAGTGGAGTAGCTTGGACACAACCTTGAGTTCCAGAAATCCCTATCTCACTAGTTGCTGAAAAATTACAAGGTAAATAGGAAAAGAATACAGGGTCTATTTTTACACTGTTTTACTAAGCATGCAGTCTTAGGTGCTGGAGACAAAACACAGAGCTAGATGGATCCAACTGTGTTTTTTATATTCTAAAAAAGTAACAGAAACAGTCAAGGGTATGATAATGCTGACAGAGTCAACATTAATTTTACTTGCTTTATCCACTCTAATCTCCAGACTGAGCCATTTGCAAAAAATCATAATCCATATCTGGCCAAAGAATGTGGGATTATCCCAGTGAGCAGAAATGTAAAAGATGAAGTATTCACTTTTTGAGCATGTACAGATACAGATTTTGAGGCACTACTTACTTATTTAATCTGAAAAGAATAAACTTTGTCACCCAAGCTTTTGCAAAGGCTGCAGGACTGAAGCAGGGGGGTTGTATTTTGATGATTAGAAATCAGAGTAATATGACAGGGGGCAAAATCTTTTGGTTAGACTGCTTCAGTGGTGTTGAAATTCACCATGGCTGCTTCAGCACACTCGAGAGGCCACTTCTGCTTACAGATTAAATCTGGAGATAGGAAGCAGGTGCAGACTGAAGATAATGAGCAGCTCAGGATTTGAAGGAGATGGGCTAAGCCTGTGCTCTCGGATATCAGTAACAAACTCCCACTCAGTTCTGTGGGAGCAGGTCTGCAGCACTGCTTGCAGATCCTGCCAGTAGCAGCTGTTTTATCACCTCCTTTGGTATCCTTTCCAGAATTTCAGCTTCCTCCAGGTTTTGGCACTCTACAATTACTTGGGTTGAGGGAAGATGCTCACAGCCTTTAGGAAGCAGAGGGTGCATGGCCTGAATAGCTCTGGGGCCCAGGTGGCTAAAGGGTGAGACTCCAAGAAGGACATTGTCTAAGTTGCTCTTAATCTCTTATTTTGGCAACACCATTTTTCCATGTCTAAATAATATATTATTTTGTGACCTTTCCTAAAAGAAATCTTTAATGCTTAAAACCCTGCTATTGTTGCCATTCTCATAATTACCTAGTTTGAAGGACACTTTTCTGCAAACAGTGGAATTTAGGGGGTTTTTTCACCTTTATTTTAGCGATAATGTCTGGATGCATATAAATCCAAAGTGCTGACTTTGATATTCCTGATTTTTCCTGAACATGGATTAGCTTGCTTTCATAACTGCAGAGATTCCTGTTTTACTGCAAGGAAAACATATGCTAGGGCAACTTAATCATAATGAAAATACTCTTCCCAATATGAAAATTAATGAAAATTGGGGGAAGCTGCTGTGCACATGACACAGTTAAGAGGATGGGGATAAGAAGACACAAGGAAATGGTATAACATAAAATGCAGGACAGATAAAGCACAGTGGATGCTCTTCCAACTCAGAATATTAAAATAACACATCATGCTAAGGGAATACATGTAAATGGAGACAATGTAAGATATCCTACCAGGCTTAATTCTTAAAACAAAAACCAATAAGTGTATAGTTTGATTTAAAGCCTAATTAGTTTGTATTGTTACCTCTTTGGTTCCATAGCTTGCTTTCTCTTCTGCACAGTGCCTAAAGCAGTGAGATCATGGTCAGGGATTGATATTTTAGACATAAGGACAAACCAATAAAAATAATAATAAGTTACCTATTACTATTTAAAAACAAAAGTAGAACTAAAGCAGAAAGCCTGAAAGGGGTCTAAACCAGACATGCATTGAGACATAAGTCAGTCCTTAGTTAAGGGACCAGGAAGAAACTCCTCTGTTGCAAGTAGAACAATCTCCAATGTATTGCTTTTTGCTGTTTGCACAGATGAGGTGGGATATGCTATTGATTTCAAACGTTACACCATTTTTTTTCTGCTATTATTGGAAAGTGCTGCTATAAATGGCACACATCTTTTTATATATTTTTAACTAATGGAGAATTATTCCTTACATAGATTTTTATTGGGTATTTAATAATTATATGGGAGTCTTCTAGTCCTCCGTTACACCCTATAGATTTTCAAAGCCATCTTTACAGAAAACTCTTTAAGTTTCCGTATCACCTTATTGATTAAATCACTCTGTATTACATTCCAAAGCAAAGAGACACAGAAAATCAGCATTAGCCTCTGACACTGAGCAGCCTCGGATGTACAGCTGGAAGAGAGAAAATAGCCCTTCCTTTAATAAAGTGTGCCTTGGGGGCATGTGAGGGCTTTCTCTTCTTTTTAAAATCATGACCAGCATCAGCTTTTTTTCCACTGTAAATGTGACATTCCTTAAGAGTCCTACAAATGCACCTTCGGGCCTCGTTTGCAATGTGGAGATACACCTTAATCACCTGTTAGCCTGAAGAAGAGATGAGCAACAACTGAATCCATTCCAGATGGAGCTCACTGCAAAGGATAGTTCATGTGTCAGTGGTCAGAGATGGGAATGTTCTGGGGAGCTCCATCCCCCAGAGCAATCAGCCCCTCTACAACATCATCCCAGGGGGCATTTGAGGGTTTGTCACTAAAACCATGGCGAGGTGTGCTGGCACTGTGCCTCCCCCACTTCTCTCTGCATTCCATCCCACCTCTCCCATCCCATCTCACCCCTCCTTGCTCCCATTCCATCCCACCTCTCTGCTATCTTCACCCTCATTCCACCCCACCCCTCCTTGCTCCTATTCCATCCCATCCCACCCCACATCTCCCTTCTCTGTCCAACTTGACTTCACCCCATCTCAGTGGGGGGGGGCTGACACCCTGAAGGAGGGAAGCTTTGCCATAAGGACAAAAATCGCTGCCTGGTTCCTACCAGACTCTGCCCTGTTCACCTGCACATCCCCTGTCCCCACTCACCTGTCCCCGCACGTTCCCTGTCCCTGCTCACCTGTTCCCTGTCCCGCCTCACCTGTCCCTGCACAGTCCCTATGCTGGTTCCCCTGTCCTCTCTCCCCTGTCCCCGTACGGCCCCTGTCCTGGGAGGGGTTCCCCTCTCACCTATCGTCTGTTCCCAGTTCCCCCTCCCCTATCTCCACATAGCCCCTGTTCCAACTCACCTGTCCCTTGTCCCGCTCACCTATTCCCTGTCCCCACTCACCGGTCCCCTGTCCCGGTTCATCTGTTCCCGCACATCCCCTGTCGCCTGCCCCTGTCCCCTCTCCCTGTCCCCTCTCCCAGTTCACTTGTCCCCGCACATTCCCTGTCCCCTGTCCCGGCTCCCTTGTCCCCGCACATCCCCTGTCCC